>NC_056737.1:842981045-843116045 GCF_019279795.1 Protopterus annectens | reverse complement strand
GCAGGTATAAGCAGCTTCATAGCCACCATCACTTCAGCTGGAACTAGCACTAATGTTCAAGCCTACACCAAAAAACTGTATGAGCACCTGCATAGCTGTATGGCCTCAGCAATACCTGACAGGACCAAATCATCTTCCTCAAGGAAGAGTAAAGATGTCTGGTGGACAGCAGCAATAAACAAACTCTACAATAGAAGGAACAAATTGCTGTCCAGGGCCAAGAAGGAGCAGGTGCCAAGTTGGAAGCAATCTCTCCTTTGTCTGAATAAGCAGATAAGGTCACTGGTGAAATCCCCTAAGGCTAACTTTGAGTCCAAATTGGTCACATCCACCAAGAACTATCACAAGACCTTCTTCACATATGTCCGCAATCTCAAAGGCAGCACCCAAATCTGCTCTGAAATGGTGGTCAATAACACCACATACACAAACGCCATAGATATAGCCAACTTGCTGTCATACAGGTTCAGTGAAAACTTCACCCCCCTGCCTCCCCCATCAGTAAACTAGGACATCCCCAGCACCTGCTCCCCTCCCCTCATCACCAGGTAGCAGGTCCTTAATGCCCACTCAAAGGCAAAAAATACAGTATCCATGGGACCCGATAACATCCATGGATGTATCCTACATGAACTCAGGCATCAGCTGTCAGCTCCTTTAGACACCCTATTCAGCCAAAACCTGAGCACTGGCTTCATCCCAGATGAATGGGGGACAGCCACTGTCATCCTTCAATACAAAGGTGGAGTGCCCACTGACCCAGGCAACTGTAGGCCCGTCAGCCTAACTAACCTGATTTGCAAGGCCATGGAATGCATTATCATGGACCTTATAAACAAGGACATTGGAAACCTCCAGATGCTTGACCCCACACAGTTTGGTTTTGTCAAAGGGAGCTCATGCCTGCTAAACTTGGTCATCTTCTTTGAAACAGTCAACAAAGCCATGGACGAGGGGAAGACGGTGCACACTGTCTACCTTGATCTAGCCAAAGCCTTTGACACTATTCCCCACTCGGGCATAATAGATAAACTCTCCCAGCTAGGCATCAACCCATATGTTACCAGATGGGTAGCTAACTGGCTCACTAGTAGAATCCACTCAGTCAAAGTAGGGGAAGCCACCTCTAGTAGTAGACCCATAATGAGCGGTGTACCCCAAGGATCGGTCTTGGGGCCTCTGCTATTTGGGATATACTTTTCTGAGGTGCAAGCCAAAACCAGTGGTCTGTGGCTGACCAAGTTTGCAGATGACTGCAAGCTGGGTGCTGTGTTAAATTCCCCTAGTGATGTCAACATCCTCCAAGAGGGCCTTACCCAAACTAATGACCGGTTCCAAAAGCATGGCCTCAAACTGAATCCCAAGAAATGCATCATTATCAATAAAAATATGATTAAGCCAATACCAAGCTGGTCTGACAAGTTAAGGCCTGATGAAGGAAAGGCATTGAATGAATTAAGACATAATAACAACCTTGGGTTTTTGAAAAGTGATGAAAGGAGAGAATTTAGTAGTCATGAACATGGAGAAGTATAAGAATGGTATATGGAAGTTGCTAGAAAACACTGATAAATATGAACAAGTAAACAAGTCAGAAATTTTAAACAGTTATAGAAAAATACATGCATTTGTATATGCTGCATTAATGGAAAAATAAATGGATTTCAATATGTATAATTTTTGTATGGTAGAAAATCCTAAGGTCGGGGTGTTATTTGGCATCCCAAAAGTTCATAAAGATCTAAGAAATCCACCAGTAGTTTCTTCCTCTAATTCGGTTACAGAGGGAATGGCATTGGTTATATATTCTGTTTTAAACCCTATAGTGCAAGGTTTACCATCATATCTAAAAGATTTGTGGGACTTTTTAGAAAAAAATGACTGTTCTGTTTGAATTTTGAATATGGCGATAATAAGCATGTACTTTTTACATTATATGTTTCATTATTTACTTCTATACCTCATCAAGAAGGGAACAGAAGCTGTAAGAGAATTTTTATCTAAGCATACCACTTTAGTTCAACATAGGATCAATTTTTATTATGATATGATTGATGTACTTTTGCATAACAATTTCTTTTTATTCAATGGAGTATATTATAAACAAAGAAAAGGGGGTGGCAATGGGGTCTCCTGCAGCCCCTTCCTATGCTAATATAGTAATGGCATGATGGGAGTCCACCATTCTTGAACAAATACAACAGAGTTTTAAGATACATTGCTATAAGGGGTTTGTTGATGATTTATTTTTTATTATGGAAGGGACGGTTTCGGATGTAGAATATTTAATTTTAGTCATAAATGGCAAATCAAGGTTTTTAAAGTTTATAAAAGGAGACTCAGGTAGTAAAGTTAGTTTTTTAGATGTACATTTAGAATGGGATTATAACTTGAAACAATTTGAAAGTAAGACTTTTACTAATGCGTATTTACATAGTCAAAGCAACCACCTATTTTTCATCAAAAAGAATATTCCAAAAGGACAATATGTAAGAGCAAGCAGAATGACTAGTAGGGAGAAAGATGTTATAGAAGAATTCAAGTTTATAACTGAGTTATTTCTAAATAGAGGGTATGAAGAAAGTTATCTCAATTCTCTTAGTAAAGAAATGTTAAATAAAAGACCCAAATTCTATCCTCCGATTTTGAAGGTTCCATTTCAAGGTAATGAAGGGGTTTCTAGTAATTACCCAAATGGGAAGGGTACTGTTTGTACCTTGGATATGACTACAAATTGTTCATTGATTAAAAAGATAGTAGAAAAGAATTGGAAAATTCGAGAAGGAAATGTTATATTAGTTAAAACAGTTGGTGCAAGACATAATTTTGTTTATAGAAATGCTCACAGCATAAAAAAAAGTTGTTACAGAATGATGATACTAGGTTTGTACCCGAATTTATGCAAATAACAAAATAGGTATGTTTACATGTGGACAATGCCATTTTTGTAGGTTCATATCTCAGGGTCCATATATAACGTTACAACATTGCCCATATACATTTAAGGTTCCTGGACATTTTACTTGTAAGACAAAAGGAGTAATTTACATCAGTTTATGTAGTGGGTGTGAGGCATTTTACATAGGGATGACCACACACACTTTAATGGAACGTATTAGGGAACATGTATATAGTATCAAGACCAAAGATATAAAAAGTGCTCTATTTAAACACACACTGGAATGCAACAAATATAAAACAAATGTATTTTCTATTTTAGAAATTGGTACTAGGGATTTGAGGGGAGATGATTTTAGAAATGACCTTGAACAAAAGGAAATGTTATGGCAGATAAAATTAGAAGCTGACAAAAGGACAGGGTTGAATGAAACTATCAATATAAAATGTTTTTTGAAGTATAGAAAGTTAAGAGTGTGTAAAATGCAAGTCTATGTAAAAAACAATTTTTTTTTTAAATTGTATGCATTTATGAATTCTGTTTGTTTAATTTATAATTGTTCATAATTGTTTTATTGATTAATGGCAGGTGTGGTTATATATAAATGGTTGCAGTATGTATATTGTATTTTTTATTCTAAAGAAGTCAACCCGACGAAAGCATGGAATTAAAGTTTGTTACACTAAGTGGTGGTATTATTCCTTACTTTGAAGCCTTTATTGACCATCGAGATCCAACACTTTGGTTTGTAAATGCATCATTATCCTCTTTGGGGAAAATGGCATCCCCACTAATTATCACATTAATAACAACGTACTAAGCATGCAATCAGTTGTGAGGGACTTGGGCACCCAGGTTGATAGCAACCTGACTTTTGACCACCACATTGTTGCCTCCATTGTACAGAAGGCTTTCTACATGGCCCACCTCATAAATAAGGGTATTTCATCCAGGAAAAGGAGGTCATGACATCCCTGTACTCCATCCTTATCAGACCCATTATCGAGTGCAATGTCCCCTTTGGCATGTACCTTGCCAAGCACATGCAGCAGTTGGAGAGACCACAGAGTTTCCTGACCAGGAAAATCCAGGGTCTCAAACACCTATCCTATACAGATACACTAAAAGCCCTGTCCGTCTACTCAGTCTCATACAGACTGCTCAGAGTTGACCTGTGTCTGGCATACAAGGCCATTTCAGACCCAGCTTTGATGGAGCAGGTGCATATCTGTAAGACAAACTCCACTTGTGCAACCCACACGCAAGGCCTTAACCTGGTCTGTGACATTAATAGAACTTGTTGGTGGGATAGATTTGTGTCCTAAGACTCCCCCATCTGTGGAATACACTCCCTCTCCATGTCAAGCAGAGTACCTCTCTAGCCCTCTTTAAGAGGAACCTGGATGACTGGATGGGGAAACAGAAAATATACCCCTGGGATCCCACCTGTGTCCCTGCTGGACAAGGGAAAAAGGTGCTGACTTTGAGGGAACATGGACGAAATTCTTGGCTAGGCTTATAAGGGCTTCTGGGCCAATAGCCTAGTATCATCCTATGAACCTATAAAATAGGTAGAAAATGTAACTAATTTTTCATACAATTTAGTAAGCAACAAACTTAATGGAACTTTTTCGTGTGGGGAATGTAGTATTGTGTAGATATATTTATAATAGCATTCATTTAAATCTTGGACAAGTAAATAAGACCTTTGAAGCACAGATGCATTATAATTACCGGTCTTTCAGATTATCAGTCAGATTTATGTCACTAAATGATGCCTGTGAGGGTTTCTGTGCAAGTAAAACTAGAAAACCTCCATAGTGCATGCATGAACATATTCAATCTGTTAAATTAAAAGGTGAAACCAGTACACTTTATAAGCATTCCAAAGTTTATAGAATGTTTAAAACGTTTTTATTTTTTGTTTTAGATCATGATATATTGGCTAATCAAAGAGATGATTTCAACAAAAGGCTTGAAAATAAAGAGCCTAAATAAGCAATTGTTTTTAAGAGCAGATGGTCTTCAAGGTCAGAATGAATATATTAATATAAAATATGTGATGAATATAAAATCTGTGATAGAAGCTAATTGTTTAAGATGATTTGATGTAAACCAGGATGGTGTCTGTTCGGTATATGCATATATGTAATTCTTACTTGGGGCTAAATCTTTGTGTAAAGATGTTAGTACTTGTATCCAGAAGTTACATACTGCATCTGGGCCTGGAGTTTTCTAGTTAGGAGACTTTCTTGATTTTGTTTCACTTCCTCTGGCCATTACTTCTTCCCATTTCACATCCTGTATTTTTTGAACTCCTTAATGTTTCTTGTAATTTTTCTATCCATTCAGAATTTTTGTTATGTTCCACAGGGTCTTCATAAATATTTCTCTAAAATATATATATTTCTTATTTTTGGTGAGTTTCTATTCCTTTTGCTTTGTTTCCCATTTTCCTATAAAACTTTTTTGCAGTCATCAATAAATTGCTTATTTTCTACGTTTCATTTATATTTATCTGCATATGTTCTACGTTTTTCTGCCTGTGTTGATATATTTAGTTTATTATTTGCTGTAGTGTATGTTAGATTCTAGCCTGTTCTTTTACCATGTCTATTTTTCTAAGTATTTTTGTTGATCTGTTCCTTCTTCTATATTCTTCTAACAGTGACACTTCTTGTCTTAACTGCTTTATAATTTTCTCTCTCTGATGCTTATATGATGGCATTTTATTTCCTACCTTACTTTCCCTTGTTGATCTAGGTTTTTGTGATAAGACCTTATCTGTTATTAATTTAGACACACACACTAATATATCCTATTTACTTCTGTTATATCACATGGGTTTCTGTTAATAGTCTTGATTAATGTGTTCATCTGTTTTATCAGACATCTAATATTTTGGGTCTTATTTACTTTCAGTGATCTATTTATTTCATTGATATTAATACATCTACCAATCAAGCAACTCTTCCCTACATATTTTTTCTAAACTGAAAGCACATTCTTTGCTCTTTGCTTCCTGTGGGTATTCTACAGAAAGTTCCAGAACATCTTCCTGTGACATGTCCTATTTAGCTGCATCTTGCATCATCTGCTGCTCCATCATATGGGAACTCAATGGCTCATCTCTCCACAACATTGCCTGCATCAGAGTTGCCACTGCTTCTTGCTCTTTCTCTCACTGTACAACTCCAAGTGAACTTGTGTTTCCCACTGATGGCTCCAGGGCATCACCATCAGATGCTTCCTGTTCCACCTGTTTCTCCTTAATTTGTGGACTCACTGTTCCATCATGCTGTAACATTACCTGAGATGGATTTTCTACACTAAATTCTTCACTTTGCTTGTAATCCATAACTTCAGTTTCTATTTCTTTAACTTCTCCATTACCAATCTTTTTTTGTACTTTCCCCCTTGGTTTTCTTATTTTTGTATTGGAAATTTTTCCATATCCTGGTGCCTTTCCCTGTATTTCTCTTCAAATATCTTTGGTGCTACTTTTTTGTATTTATTAGTTTTACTTTTGCCTTTGCTTAAATATTGCATGGTATCACATCTCTTTTTCTTTCCTATGTCCAGATTTCTTTTTCAGATTTCTCACGCTCTACTTATTTCTCCTTAATATGGGGACTCGTTCCATCATGCTGTGACATTACCTGTATTGGACCTTCTACACTAAATCCTTCACTTTGTAGTTGTCCCATAACTTCAGTTTCTATTTGCTTATCTTCTGCCTTACTAATATTCTGTTCTACATTCCCCCTTTTTGTTCTTATTTTTTTGTATTGTGAAATTCTCCATACCTGGGTGCCTTTGCCTGTATTTCTCTTCACATTGGGGAGACAGATACATCTCCCAGAGACTGCCACTTCTCTAGAACAAGCTTCCAATTCATGCGAAACAGAGCTCATCCCTGATCTTCTTCAAAGGCTACATAGGTCAAAGGATGGGTGACAGCAAATTCACTCTTTGGGTGGCCACCATCTCTCCTGGATGGAGGAAGTCATTATTAACTAACATAGACCCTTACCTCTGCAAACTTCACTCACCTAACCACTGACAATAGGGGCAACTTGCAATAAATATGGCTAGGCTTGTAAGGACTCTAGGGCCGTTAGCCTAGTAACCTTCTATTAACCTATGAACCTGTGAACTATCTTTGGAGCTACTTTTTTGTATTGATTAGTTTGGTTTTCTCTTTTGTATTGATGTTGCAGCATATCAGAACTTTTTTGTTTCTTTTTTTCACTTTTCAAAAAATTCTGTGTTTTCTTCTTTATATTTTTGCATTTCCTCTGTCATTTCTTTTTCCAGGTAGCCTAACGTTTCTTTGCCTATGTAATGTTTTTCATGGATCTGTTGTATTAATGAATACAAATCGGCATTTGAAGCTTTTGACAGTTTTTCTTGTGCAACTATTTTTCTTTTCTCTAATTTCTCTCTTAATCTTTCTGAATATCTTCTGTCGGAAAATTCTGAGTTTCTTGCGTGATTGTAACAATACATAATTTCTTCCTTATCCTCAACAGTCTACTTTGTCATCTTTATGGCTTTTTTTGGCTTACTATATTTCATATAACCTAAACAACTTTACATAAATTATTCAGTTCCTGACCCCTTTTTGTAAACAAGAAACATATTTATTAAACCATCACTTACGACATAAGCAATCATACATTTATATAAATGAAAACAAACCACACCGACACAATCCTAGTTGCAAGCATTTTACATCACAAACCATGCTGACACACTCCCAGTTGCAAACATTATACATCACTTATAATCTACCTTTTAGGCCTCATTCGTCTCGTGTATGTATTGTTCCCACAATTCCCATTTTTTCCTATGTAGCTTGCTCCAACTTTTTTCTAAAGATCTCAATTCCAGTTGTTTTATCTCTGTTACTATATTTACCACTTTAATATAGTTGATTTACATTTTTATATTCACTAATTCTAATATAGTTGATTTAGATTTTGATTTCCATTTTCTAATAATTGCTTTTTTGGCAGCCACCATACTAAGACACAGCAAGGCCTTACTATGTCTAGGCACTTCTGATTCTGTATCATAGCTAAGAAAAATCATCTCCCTCATCACACTAATTTACCCACCAAGCATCTCCGACAGTGCATCCCTCAGGCAATCCTTAAAGTCTGCCAACCCACCGCACTCCCAGAAAATATGCTCCCAAGTACCTCTTTCTTCCCCGACACACCTCACACATTTGCTGTCTACCTGAGGAAAAATTCTCTGGGGTCTACTTGAGGTATAAAAATATCTATGTAAACATTTCCAAACAAAAATCCTAAATCTTCTAGATTTTGTTGAATATTTAGGAGATAAACACATAGTCTTCCATTGTTTCTTTGTTAATTGATTATCCATTCTCTCTTCCCAATCCTTTCTAACGTCCTCTGACTGATTGTTATAGTTATGCATGATTCTTATAGTTATCATGCACTATTTTGTTTGCTCTACTAATTGTTCCTTTTTTAATGGCAGCTTCTGTTCTAGATTCTACTACAAACTTTACCAGTGCTGGTCTTTCATTTAGGACCTCCATTTTTATTTCTCTTTGCCTATACTCTGATATCAATCCTTGACAGGGAAAGCAATCTCTAACATGCATTTCAAATAAATTCTTGTCTTCTTCCCATTCTATTACATTTCCCTCTCTAGTTATTAAATCCCAATACCTTGGTTCCTTTGCCAGTTTTCTCCAGTAAATTCCAGCCCCCTCTTGCCTGTTGTATATATCCCTATATGCAGTCATTCCTATTGGCAGAATCTCCTTTCTCCATTTCTGTGTTGGTTTAGTTCTTAGAATACTTTCTGTTACTTTAAGGATATAATATTTTGTATGATTATTGTTATTCTCTTTAAAGGCCTGCATCCAAAATCCCAGTCTCTCCTTGTTTCTTGAGCTTCCCCCCATTGCAACATCATCCCTTTCCACTTTGAATTATAGTTTTCTGCTTCTGCTGTGTATAAAAGCCTTAACTGTGTAGCTTTGAAATACCCCATTTAAATTGGGTAATCCCAATCTGCCCTCTTCTACTAAATCATCTTATCCCACTTGACTCTTGCTGTCTTCCCCTCTCAGATAAAGTCCTTCAGCTCTTTATTAATTGCTATCTACAACTTCTCTGGTTGATAAAAATATGCCTGACCTGTGTATAAAACTAAAGGGACTAAAAACATTTTGACTGCTTGTATCTTACTATCCATATAACAAAGCTTCCATTTTCTCAGTTTGTGTATTATCTTTTGTTTGGTCTCTTTCCCACATATTGTGCCACACCAGAATAATTTTTAATCCATACTCCTAAAATGCCTAATTTTTATCATGTCCCTTAAATATAGATATTGCTGAACTAATTTGTGTGTGGGTACATAATTTACCGTTATTGAATTGTTTTAGCTTCATTCATTTTGTATCCCAAAAAGATCTGAAATTGTCTCAGAATGCTCCACAACACTGTAATGTCTCTTTCTGGTTTTGTCAGGTATAAAATAATATCATCTGCAAATACAGCCATCTTTTCTTGACTGCCATACCAATTATATCCTTGAATTTCTGAGTCCCTTATTTTCTTTCCCAATGGTTCTAAATATAATGCAAATAACAAAGGGGAAAGAGGACACCTCTTCCTGGTTCCTCTGCTGAAGCAGAAATTATCAGAGAGGACGCCACCCACTTTCATTTTTGCCTCCTCGTAATAAATAACCATATTTTTAGTTTCCTGCAGAGCTTCCCAACTCAGGCAGATTAGGTAAACATGTTCTGCCACAAGATATCTGATCCTGGACTTTTTTTTAATGTAAAAGCACAGCAAAAGCAGCTCTCAAGTGCAGATTAAATAAACAACTATCAAACAAACAAGTCCCTGGCTAATTCAGCCTTCTGCAAAGGGATTTGAAGGCAAACATATCAGGATGGGCAACAAACAGAGAAATTACTAATTTTGCCACAAAATTAAATAAATGCTTTAAAAATGCTCAATGCTCAAAAACAGTCAAGATCACTTTATAAAGCAAGTACACATGCAGTTATTCAAGAAAATATTCATATCTTACCTTGGGTGAATCTAAACGCAGGTGATACACTGGAAAATAGTTGCAGAGATCTCTGTAAGTGAACAAAGAGCCTTGCAACTTGCCAGATTTATAGTAGAGAAAAAAGCTTGTAAACTCACCCATGTGTCCTCTAGCCAATAAACGCCACACTTATGAGCTTCCTCCAGTACTTCCCAAGTCAGACAGCCCAATTAAATACCTCCTGCCCCAATGTGTCTGACCCTGGAATCTATTAATGTAAAAGCACAGCAAAAGTAACTCTCAAGTGTAGATTACACAACAAACAACTAAGTCCCTGGCTAATTTGCCCTTCTGCAAATAGATATGGAGGCACACAAACTAGAAAAGCCAACAAATAGGGAATGACTATTTTTGCCACAAAATTAAAATATACTTTTCAAAATAATCAAAAACAGTGATGATGACTGTATAAAGCAAGTACAAGTGCAATTAATCAAGAAAATATTCTTATCTTAGCTTGGATGACTGGATTCAGGTGATACACTGGAAAAGCTTTGCAAAGTTCTCTGGAATGTTTCAGTGTCTTGTGGATTCTACATTACCATTTTTTCCAGTCCTGGCACCAGTACACACACCAGGATTGGGCACTTTTTTGTCCTGGGACTTTTTCACCCAGCTTTTTTATTTATTTTTCAACCTAGCTCTCCCATGATATATGCTATATAAGATGTAGTCTATATATCAGTGTCTTCTTAGTGAAATTTTGTGAAAATAAGGTCTATCATGTGAAGGCACTCACAAAGACTTGAGGATAAATTCAGTTCCAGCAATACTGCTCTACTTTTCTTGATGAGTTCATCATCTCTCCATCAGCAACCCACACAGGTTGTCTGATGATTCTCTATTACTCTTTGACAACCCCAAGCATTCACAGACGTAGTTGTCTCTAAATGTCCTATATACCTGAATAAGGTCTCCACTTAAATATCTATATGAGACACTGCACGAGTTCAGCTATTTTAATCTTTTGTAAAAACTTAAATTTTCACATACATGGATGCTCTTGGTATATTTCCACTGAACTTTTTCCAATTTATTCATGTTTGTTTTCTTAAAAGGTTTCCATATTATTACTCCAACTTACAATGATTTCATCGTTTCTGGTTTCCTAGACTTTATACATCTTTTTTATACAACTTACAGTTTTATAATTATCATTAACTAATTGGTTGATATGATCAGCAAAACTAAAAGCCAGATCTACTTGTATGCCGAGGTCCTTCAGTGAATTTACAGTTTCAGTCACAGTGTGCTGTAATAAATATTCACTCTTCAGTCTGTTTGTCCTAAATCTCATATGCTTAGATTTTTAATGATTATTATTCTCCTGTTCCAAAATGGTCAGTTTGGTTAAGGTCTTTGCAGACATGTCCTAATTGTAATAGATGTAATCAGTTTACCCATTTTCAAGTCGTGTCTATATTACCTTATCGAAAGCTTATAAGAGCAAATGCTCTTTGATCTACCTCTAAATACTGTACACACTAAATAGCAAAGACACGGAGCAGTGATTTTTTTTCCCATGGGAAAAAAATCGCTGTTCTGCAAAAAAAAAAAAAAAAAAAAAAAAAAACAAATGTAAATACAATATAAAGTGAGGGGCTTCACCCCTCACACCCCTGATGGCTCCGTATGGCACAGAATGGGAAGATTTCCCTTTTCTGTACTGATGTGCGATCTTGGAGTTGGTATATTTAAGTAGCAGGGGTGGGGGGGTGCAGGGGGGCTTGTCCCCCTGCTCAGAGCATTTAGGTAAGTTTTTTTTTTTTATTCTATATTCGATGTTTCAAACTTCGCTTATATGGTGTCGATCATATGAGGTTCGAAGTTTTGAAACTTCGAGTATATAATATAGACCCCGATATTTAGGGGTTGATGTATTCACACTTATCAGCTTTCGATAAGATAATATAAACCTTTTCAAGTCGTCTGCATACAGACTGTAGAGCACTTCAAATGAAAAAGATAGATTTGAAAGACACAACCTAAACAATCAAGGGACAAGGACATAGCCCTGTGAAACACCCTGATTGCAACATAAAATTTCTCCCATTTGCCATGATGCTTGCCATGTCCTATTTGTAGGCTATGCAGCATGTGTGTGTGATTGTAACTCAAAAGGAAGAATCACATTTGGTAGAAAGGTCTTTGCAGGTGTAAAAAAGAGAGAATGCAAAAATGAGTGAATGCTCATTTGAGTGAATCACATATGGTTGACTTTATATAGTATGGGGTAAACAGGAGTGTACAGAAAAATTAATGTTTGAATGAAAATTGGTGGTTGTGAAAATGTGCAAGACTGTGTTATATGCAAGTGTTCACAGGTTAGGGTTTGAGTAAGGCTTAGATAAGGGAATAGAGTCAGTGTTATGAGTGTTTTGTGTTGTCTGTACTCTGACCTTTTGTCTTGTATAGTGGTACTGTTAGGGAAATATTTTTAGTAATGTATAGGGTTAAGTTTAGAGGCAGTGGTATGGCTACAGTCATGTTTAGGGTTAGTACACACAAGTATGAGTAATATGATGCAGGGGGGCAAAGCTGGCACAGATGGCACTCATATAAGAAACAGTGATAAATATACTGTACTTAATGTAAGGAATTAGTTTACTTTTAAAATCTTAGCATTTTATGCGGTAGTTCTAAGTTACATCATTAAGCTATAGATATAACTATTAACACATTACAATTGCTGTCTAAATAGGTGTGTCTAAACATTTTTTGTGCAAAAGAATATCTGTTATGCACTTGGAGGGGTTATGAAAGTGTAATTATGTATCATCTGAAAGGTCTTACTACTATTTTTATTGGCAAAACTATTTCTGATTCAAACTCCAAGTGAGCAATGTTGGAACCACAAGTAAAACACAAAATATAATGAAGATGATCACTGTCGAACCTTGGAAGTAACAAGTCAGTCAGTAAGCATATGAAGTATGAAGTATATTTGCAAGTTACAGCTCCTGATGTGAGTATATATAATAAACAAACTCCAAAAAAAAGAGCCAAACAGTGCTTAAGGTCCACCAAACATAAAACGATAAAAAACACTGCTGCGTCTGGATTCACACACAATCCACTTTACTAAATAATTCCACATGTTTAGATTGAGCGCTTTCTTCCCTCTAACAAGGGATTTCATCAGAATCTAATTTTCCCTCTCATTTCTACCCTTAAATACTCAATTACAACTTTGATAAATTAATGACATCATCCAATTTTATACTTAATTAGTATACAAAATCCTTGTTATTTTAAAATACTGTATAACAATACTATGACATTCTGTTAAAATAAAATACAATTCATAAAATACTTTATGTTTAAAAACTTGATACTACAATCTCATATGTAGTATTTATTTCATAGATTCTACTTTTTTATAAAGCAAGGGCTTGATAGATATTATGTCATTTAACCCAGGGGCTTGGCTTGCTTGTAACTTAATTTGCCACCTCACTTCTCTTTCTTCTATGTGGATTTTAAAGTTTCCACCCCTGGGATTTTGTAAAACTCTTTCTAAAATTGCAAACCTAAATTCAGAATAATTCAGGCATACTGTTGAATGCTTATACAAAGCATTATTCATATTTTTAGTAGTTATTTGATATGTGTGCTCATATATCCTGTCCCTTAATCGTCTCCCAGTAAGGACCATGGTAAGATTTGAGAAGGGAAATTGTCAGTCTACAGGAGTGATTTATTTACCTACATAGTAACTGGGACAGGTTTTACATATAGCTAAATAAATCACTCCTGTAGTCTGACAATTTCCCTTCTCAAATCTTACCATGGTCCTTACTACAAACAGCTCAAGGGGGTAGCTATGGGGGCATCATCCGCCCCCATATATGCCAATCTTGTGTTGTTGTTGTGGGAACACAATAAGGTGTTCAAAAATGAGTTCTTTCAGTATATGAATTTATATGTAAGGTTTCTGGACAATATTTTTATTTTATGGAACGGTCCAGAAAACAAGAACCAAGATTTGGTGAAATACCTTAATGATAGTACAGAGTTTTTGAGATTCACATTTGATTATAAAGAGAAAGGTATAAATTATTTAGACACATACATCCAAAAGGACAAGTGTTCCTTTAAATCTAAGGTATATAGGAAACCATCCTTCTGTAATTCATATTTACAATATACCAGTAGTCATCCTGTACAACAAAAAAACAGTATTATTAAAGGACAATTGATTAGGATAGCCAGGATGACTTCCAATGAAGAAGATGTGGATGAAGAATTATTGATAACAGCTAAATTATTCCAAGAAAGGGGGTACCCCATTAAAATAATTGATGAATACATTAGTTATGTAAGGAACGAATGGGGGGGGAAGTACAAGCCCCTGTTAGGAAACTTAAGTGCTTTAAGAGAAGATACACACAGGAGTGGGGAAGAAAATAAAGGATTTGAAAGAGCTATATTAGTTCCTTTTAGAGGGAAAGCAAATGAGGTAGAAAAAATAGTGAAGAACAACTGGACTATTTTAAGAAATAACCCGGAATTATGGGCTATTGGGGGCCCTAAACCAAATTTTGTCTATAAAATAGGACCTAACTTAAAAAAGTCCTTTGAAGGTGTTCCAAAAATAAGGGAAAGTTTGGGACCTTAAAGTGTGGGAGTTGCTCCCAATGTAAATACATTTATACTGAAGAGAATATTATTATAAATAATTCTTTAAGGACCATGGTAAGATTTGAGAAGAGAAATTGTCAGTCTACAGGAGTGATTTATTTAGCTATATGTAAAACCTGTCCCAGTTACTATGTAGGTAAAACTGAGAGACGATTAAGGGACAGGATATATGAGTACACATATCAAATAACTACTAAAAATATGAATAATGCTTTGTATAAGCATTCAACAGTATGCCTGAATTATTCTGAATTTAGGTTTGCAATTTTAGAAAGAGTATTACAAAACCCAGGGGTGGAAACTTTAAAATCCACATAGAAGAAAGAGAAGTGAGGTGGCAAATAAAGTTACAAGCAAGCCAAGCCCATGGGTTAAATGACATAATATCTATCAAGCCCTTGCTTTATAAAAAAGTAGAATCTATGAAATAAATACTACATACGAGGTTGTAGTATCAAGTTTTTAAACATAAAGTATTTTATGAATTGTATTTTATTTTAACAGAATGTCATAGTATTTGTATACAGTATTTTAAAATAAAAAGGATTTTGTATACTAATAAAGTATAAAATTGGATGATGTCATTAATTTATCATAGTTGTAATTGAGTATTTAAGGGGAGAAATGAGAGGGAAAATTAGATTCTGATGAAATCCTTTGTTAGAGGGAAGAAAGCGCTCAATCTAAACGTGTGGAATTATTTAATAAAGTGGATTGTGTGTGAATCCAGATGCAGCAGTGTTTTTTATCGTTTTGTGTTATGTATAATAAACAACTTGAATGCATAGCCAACCTCAGTGTCTTATTTGAATACATGAGACATGCGACAGACCCCATGTGTGCAGACTGTGGAATTACATTTAAAAATATAAAAAAAGTGTATAGAGTCCAAAAAAGGTGTTAAAATGTAGGAAACATCATGACATGATGAAATAAGCATTTTTTTTCAGTCTGTGGGTGCACTTCACCTTTAAAAGACGGGCAAAGTTTTCCTCGCAAGTGCCTGTAGTAAACTGCATAGAAACCAATGTACTAAATTCTAAACGTATATGGAAATTTTGAACAGCAGGAATTCTTGTAGTACACTTTCTTTGTGTACTCTCTAAGGTCAGCATGTTGCACTTGCTATAAATTAGAAAAATATGTTATATTCATTGACTGGTCTGTTGTATGCTACAAACAGTTTTGTGAGAAAAGTAGTATCACTGGAGTTAAAAGTTCTTAAAAATTTGTCCTATTTCCCTCATAACCTTTGGCTTGGTTATCTGTATGTGAGTTTTGAATTTTAGATTTTTGCTAATAATAATTCTTAGATCTTTATATTCATTCTTCGCGTTATGGTTTACAGTTCCCATGTATATACTAGACCTAGGGGATGGTTTCCCAAAATACTAAACACAACATTGGTTAGTGCTAATCTGTAACTCGTAATCTCTCGAACAGTTATGCAACTTTCCAAAATATGCACTAAATGTATCTGCATCACCAGAACTGGATGGGAAGGCCAGTGTTTTAAAATCATCTAGATATTTGGCAAGGTAGTAGGGATCATATATAGCAAAGTCTATGATCCTGCTAACTGGATCATAAAAAAACAGTGTTTGTAAAAGTGGACCTATTCTTAGTAAAACCATGTTGAAAAATAGCAGGTAATGGTCCTCCTATGTTATTAACTATAATGACAGCAGATAAATACATCTCATAACATTTGCTAATCTATGAAGGTAGAGTAGTAGGCCTGGAGTTACTAATCTTGTCTGAATACCCCTTTGTGTTCAGGCACAATACTGTCCAGTTTCCAGTTCTTAAATTCACACTGAAGGATAGTAGCAGGTGAAGTGGGAGGTACAACTTATAGCTATTTTATTTTATATTTCAGCCCTCAAACAATCAGGGATATTGTCTGGACATGAGCTACAATCATTTTTTATTCTGTTTAACAATTTAATAGCTAAACCAACCATTAATTCTAGCAATGAGACTGAGTCAGTAGTTTCCATAGACAATTCTCAATTGTTATTGTTTACAAACACTGACAAAGAATGAATTAAAGCATTTGCTAACATAGTCCCCTCATGTATTACCTGTGAATCACTGATCCAATACAGCTGACAAATCCTCTGTTCCTACTTATGTATGAAAAGATACCTGTCTTCTGACTCTATTGGGTGGTATTCATAGTCCAAGGGTTTGTAGATGAGCAAGGCTTATCAGCAGAAAGTGCAGCCACACATACAAGTAAACAGATTAAGTGCCAGCTAATGGCGCTGACTACAGCAAAGTTAAAGCCTGCAAAGACATACCCACTATGTTTTGGGCTAATTATAATTTTGTAAAATGGATTAAAAATGTTTTTGTTACGTGTGAATGCATCCATTAGTCTGAAGTCTTGATTGCATTTGGCTATTTTTGGAAATAGGAATAAATGTGCCATTCTGCAAGCCCAAATAAACTACTGGCAGATAGTTAAGGCTAGTGGCACACAGCACAGCCATGCAGAATGAACTTAAAAAAGATAAAAGGGTTATGCGGTGACTACATAGGTGTCTTTACATGGACACTCTGACTAATTCTTTATAGGTGTGAAAGGGGAAGATAAGACAGCTGGAAAAGGGGGAGACAGAGCACAAAGGACAAAAGAAGGAAGACACCAAGACGGTTGTGCTGGCTTGAAGAGGTGGGAGAGGAGTGGTACTATGTTTCTGTATATGAGAGGGAAGTTGGAGAAGGAAATAGGGAGGAGGGTGTAAGAGAGACGATTAGGGAAGGTGGGAGGGTGAGTAGGTGTCTTGAGCATTTCTCACCCCAGTACGGAGGACCTCAAATGTTTCTTCAGTGCCACAGTAAGGTTAGCAACCCAGCGGTGTGAGCCTTGGCTATAGATAGGGTTGCCACCTGTTCAAATGCTCAAAGTGAGACATTTTTGGTACAAACATCAGATTTTCAGTCTGAAATATACCCACAGCCAGTACAAAGGACAGAACCTCACTTTTTTGCCTATATAAAAGCTTATTCTTGTAGCATTTTAGTTGCTTATTCTGTTTCTTATCACATTTAGATGTTTCAGATACAGAATAACTGTTTTTTTATGCAACTATTACACAAAATATAGGAACTCATTTTGTCCTACAATCTCAGGACATTTGCCATTTTTAACAATATGTTTGCAGGACACAACTACCCAAAGAGGGACTTTCCCTTTCAAAGTGGGACAGGTGGTAACCCTAACTGTAGATGATAGTTATTGATGAAGTGACACTGTGCCCCATGTGCAAAAATGGGAAAATGGGTTGATGGATGGATGGACTGACCTTCAGTGGAGGACCCCGATGGCATGGGTGTGGAGGTATCTGGTAGTTTAGTGGTTGGAGACAACTAAGGCAGCAAAGTCTTTTACTCACCAAAGGAGGTCCTACATGGGCTGAAGGTCCTGTTGTTCAAGCCTTTCATGGCTTTCCAGGCTGTTCCGTGCCAAGATGTATACAGGATTGGAGTCACTGTCACCCTGTGAGGACATTCTCAGGCAAGCAGAGATAGATGGGGAATGTTTCCCGACCTGGGAGGCAAGTGGTCAGGTTGCTTCTGGGATCCCCTGGACCTTTGGAAAAAAGGAACATTAAAGGCAGAGAAAGAAAATACATGGAAAACAATGCATAATTAAAATAAAGAAGGGAGAGAGAGAGGCAGGGAAAGACGGACACAAAACAGACCATAAATTTACTCATTATTTGGTGTTACATCAATTTTTATTTTATAGACAGTGCTTAGTAAACATCTAGTAAATGTGTATAGTAGAGGAACTGTTACAACACTTTACACTGACTAATCTTTCTGCAAAATGGTAATAAAATTGACAGTATTGCGAAGGTGGCATATTGGTATTGAAGTAGTTCTACATGCCTACTCTGACAAACTTTTATATGTTAATGACTTTTTAACTTCATTTTATTTGCTACAGAATGAAATGCTGAATGCATGGCTGCCTCCTGTGTAACGATTTTAAAAAAGTAACATTTTTTTATACTTAAGAGCATCTTCGGTTAACTAGTTTATCCTTCTCTGAGATTGCTCATGATTATAATCAATCTCCTCCTTGGCCTCAGTAAGAGGAAGAAAAGGGATCCATAGCTGTTTAGCTATGATTGAGCTATGTGCATATCCATGGAATATAATTATTTTTATTTATTTTTTAACCAGATGTGATGCAATGGAGGCAATCATTAACTAAACAGTACAGTAGGCCTTGATACACTAAATGCAAAGTGTTAACAGTAATGACTGATTTCTATTTATTCACTGACGTTTTCATTTCCAGTTATCACTTCTACATTGCATTTTCTCTAACAAAATGCTGCAGGGAGTCCAAGTGATATGATATATTGAAAGGCTCCAAATTGTCTGGTGGGGAGGGGTGGTAAACATTACTTACTGGTGTATTGCTGTTAATGGCATATGCACATTTTGTTAAAGGCTGTCAAATTTAACAAGAAGCTATTTACTTTAGCTGTGTAATCTGCAGTATGTTTTGCAGAGATTATCTGTGTTTTCCTGACTTAATAGCAACAAATGTACCAAGAAGGCAGAGAATTTCTAATTTGTGCTGACCACAAACATACCTCCCAGAGCAGTTCAACATGCAAGGATTTATACGCAAGTCATTCAGTTTCTAGTTTGTCCCCACCCCCAATCTGTTTAACGTTTGGTGGATGGCGCTGCTCAGCCATTTTGTACAATCATCAAATAATCTGGAAGTGACATACTTTTCAAAAACATGCATTTATTACAAATGTTGCACAGTAGAAAATTAATCCTGGCCTACATTCAACACTGCATTCTTTAAAAACCTTATACATTTCACAGTTTGTGAGTATGTGCATAAAAGTAAGTCTATGCAGAAATTATTTATGTCTGCCTATGTATCTGTATAGGTATGGGAATAGATGAATACATAGATATACACAAATATGTATATATATATATATATATATATATATATATATATATATATATATATTTACGCATGCATGTATTTATACATGTGTGTGTGTGTGTGTATATATATATATATATATATATATATATATATATATATATATAATATGTATATATGTGTGTGTGTGTGTGTGTATATATGGATCTACCTGACTACATCGACAGTTCACAACAGCGACACCGACTCAGAAGATCGACAAGGCAGAAGACCGACGGAGGAAAACATCGATGCTAAGAACATTGAGATGGGGAAAGGATGTGTAAGTATGCGGTAGTGACGGCCATTAGGGTGCGAGTAAGGTAAGTGTGCGGTGTTGACGGTGTGTAGGGATAGGGGTGGGATAAGTGAGTTAGGGTTAGGGAGCAGATCAGGTAAGTGTGCGGTAAGTGATTGTGTTTGTGTAGGGATAGGGGTGGGATAAGTGAGTTAGGGTTAGGGGGTTAGGTAAGGGTGCGAGTAAGGTAAGTGTGCGATGTTGACGGTCTGTAGGGATAGGGGTGGGATAAGTGAGTTAGGGCGCGGGTTAGGTGAGTGTGCGATAGTGATAGACCTTAGGGTTAGGGTTTTGGTTAGGTTTGTAGATAGTTGTGCATGTAAGGGTTAGTGTTGGTTTGTAAGGATTTTGGTGTGCTTGTGTTGTGTGTGTGGGTTTTGGACAGGGATTTGTTTTGTTTGTTGTTATGATGTGTGAGTGTATGAGGTGTCGTGTTTGTGAACTGTCGATTATGTGGTGTCGGTGAAGTTGTTGTCGGTGTTGTGAACTGTCGATGTAGTCAGGTAGATCCATTGTATATATATATATATATATATATATATATATATATATATATATATATATATATATATATATATAGGCGTGTGTGTATATGTGTATGTATATATATATGTATATATATATATATATATATATATATATATATATATATATATATATATATATATATATATATATATATATATATATATATATATATATATATATATATATATATAGATATGTATATATATATATATATCTATATATATATATATATATATATATATATATATATATATATATATATATATATATATCACAGCAAGAGGCTCTCCGGTTCGATCCCCAGCTGGGGTGCCGTCTGTGTGGAGTCTGCATGTCCTCCCTGTGGTCGCGTGGGTTTCCTCCGAGTGCTCCGATTTCCTCCCACATCCTGAAGACATGCTGTAGGTGGATTGGACACTCTAAACTGGCCCTAGGTGTGAGCATGTGCATGTGTCTGCCTTCTGTGGAAGCTTGGGCAGCGGGCTGGCAACTCGACACTGTAAAAACGCCACTGCCAATCATTAGCAGACAGATGAACCGCTGTGGCGACCCCTAACCAGGAAAAAGCCAGAAGATATATATATATATATATATATATATATATATATTTATATTTATATATATATATATATATATATATATATGGGTCTACTTAACTTGACCTAAATTTGATTGACACCCATTTTATCGACACTCAATTGACCTAAATTTCATTTGACCTCAAACTCATTTGACTGACTCCCATTTCACTGACATGTAAGACATAGACTTGTGGGTTTTCCTTCACCTGTGACTTGTTTGTGATAAAAAGAATTACTGTCATTTATAGTGCTGAGTGTTCGAATTTCTATAGTCATGTAGAAAGTAGTGTTGTAGTGTTTTTAAGTCTGGGTTTTTCTATTTACATTTTTATGGGAAGCATCTAAAGTAATCTGGCAAATGTTTTGTGCATTCCCAGCAGTAGTGGCAGTGTGTAGAGTACTGTAAGGCAACTTAAAGGTATATGCCCTTTTTCCCAGTGTAGTGCAATCCTGGAGTTAGTATATATAATTCGGGGGGTACAGCCCCCCACATTGGGGTGTGTGGGGGGCATAGCCCGCCAACTAGTTTGGTTGTACATTGTCCCATTTCTGTTAAGAGGGTTAGTAAGTAGTTTTTAAGTTCGGGAAAGGGTTAGTCATTGGTGTTCTATGTGTGCTTGTCTATGGTTTAAGATTTAGTATGTTGAAATTCAGCATTGTAAGCTGTCAGTGAAATGGGAGACAGTCAAATGAGTTTTAGGTCAAATGAAAGTTAGGTCAATTGGGTGTCAGTCAAATTAAATTTAGGTCAAGTGAAGTAGACCCATATAAATATATGTATATATATATATATATATATATATATATATATATATATATATATATATATATATATATATATATATATATATATATATATATATCACACTGATGATGCCAGGGGGCGAAACCGGTTTGTATGTCTGGATTACTTGTTTCTTTGAGTGTTGTAAGGAGACTTCCATTTATTTTTGTGTGCATGTGCATTTCCTTCAGCACTTATTTTTTCCTTATTAAAGGATTTGGTTCAACTGGACGGTTATTTTTCATATATATGAGTGAAGTTTATGCTGGACCTTCTCTTGGGAATATACACACACACACACACACACACACACATATATATATATATATATATATATATATATATATATATATATCAGTGTGTGTATATGAAAACAAAGAGAAACAAAGTTGTAACAGAGATCCATGCAGTCATTTTGTGTGTGTGCGTGTGCGTGTGCGTGTGTGTGTGTGTGTGTGTGTGTGTGTGTGTGTGTGTGTGTGTGTGTGTGTGTGTGTGTGAGTGTGTTCACATACAATAGACATATACATATCATATCAGGGTCAGACTGTCCTGCTTTCACATATCTAGTTGACATGCCTGTATTTACAGATATGTGGGTACAGGACATTTTGACCCCGGACAATTTGACCCCAGCATTAACAGATACCAAAGCTACATCTGTAAAACTTTAAATATACGGATCTAACATTAACACAGTATTAAAACCAGAACAGCATCTACAGAATAAAACAACCACTAAAAACTTCATGTACACGACGTAAACATTAAAATCCGCTAGCTTCAATACCACAACTGACAGTACTACATGACAGTACGAGATTAAATCAAAGAATACGAGCCATAAACAAAGAATGCATTGCCAGCATGAAATCTTCCTGAAATACCTTCTTGAACTGATTTTACAAAGAGACTGTACTGCCAGCATTAAGTCTTGAGCTCCTTCTTGTACTATTATGAGATGATGTGTTATTATTAGTAAAGCAAAAGAAATGCAGATTCATCACAGCACACTAAAAAAATGGAACTAGTGCCACCTTCTGGTCCCCATTAAAATAGCAGTAATGAAATTAATGTTTAAGCCAAGACAATTTGAATTTAAAAAAAAATCTACAAAACCCTCTTGTACACATACAGTTATGTTGTGCCAATCGCACAAATTTAGAATACCTACGTAGAGCTGCTCATAATTTCTTCATGGGCTAACTAAAAATAATAAATAATATGTTAACTTCCTGATTAAAATTCCAGGGTGATTTTATTGTACACGTTAAAAACTGTAACTAATTAAATTAATATTTACATGTTAAATAATATGTTATAGTAACATTTACATATTAAAATGTTAAATAATATATTTAATTGCAATTTAAAATTCCTGAGTAAAATACTAATTAGTAAAATGCTTTTATTAACTTTAACTGGGGTCAAATCATCTGGGGTCAAACTGTCCAATAAATATTCTCATAGACAATAAATATGAATGTAAACATGAAAGTGCATCCAATTGCATTGGGGTAAAATCATCTGGGGTTAAACTGTCCTGCTTCCACATATCTAGGTGCACATGCTGTATTTACCTAACTTACTTCGAAATGCATATAAGAATGGGATTATCCTCACATATTTAGCACCCTATGAAAATGAAGAGAATAAAGAGAAAAGGAAAAATACTTAACTGTAGAACTCTGGCCATCTCCTCTACCCACTGGACCACCTGGACCCCCCTGCCTCTACAGGTCATCATAGCTCTGCAGACATTGGCGTCTTTAGTGCGGATCCCTATCAGGGATGACAAGTGGTCCCTCAGCTCCTACCAGATGTCTGATTTTTCCACTGTGTGCTGGGTGCTGCCTGTTCCAGCTAATGCAGAGCATTGTCAACTTCTCAGACCAGCTTAGAGCATGACCTTTGGCCTTTACAGCTGCTGCCATCCTATAAAATGTAAAGTAAAGTATGTAAGTGCAGACCAGAGTCTAAGATGTACCCTATGAGGTATGATATCAGAGTGCCCAAAACATGCAACCATGTAACAGTGTTACTAATGGAAGTTATAGCAGTGTCAAGGTTGGTTTACTAATTGTGCTGAAGCAGTCACATGGACATCCACATTTGTTTTTCATACCAATACATTATTTTGCTATGTGAAGAGAAAACCATGAGCAGTCCATCATGTGGACATATCTTTCAGTGATTATGCACTGGAATGCACTGGATAGGCTGAAAAATATCATTATGGTTTAATGTAATAAGTTATGACAACATGGCCATAAAATCTGTGCTGGTGACATTGTTTTATGATGCTATTATTGCTATGTTGTTAATTCACTTAATGAAAAAAGTGTTTGCATTTTATTTATTGCCTCATTCAATGTAAGTGAGGGGTATTAAGTGATAAAGTGTGCTATGGTTTGATGGATGCATCTGGATTAGGGTAAATACACTCCAGCCGAATGTTCACTCACCACAAATATATCTCCCAAGTGTATAGCATAATTATATATGATCAAGAAATGTTATGCATTGTTGCACAATCCTGCACTTAGCACTTCTCAGCGTAGCTTGCCCATGAGAAACTGAACTCATTTCATGCCTATGAGGGCATATATGCCAATGCATGTTGCTGCAATTCATAGAAGTGAGCTCAGTAGAGCTTCATTTCCATACGTAGTGCAGAAATGGGCCATAATTCTCACCAATAGCCAAGTAGCTGCCATTTTTAACTGCGCTCATTCAAGATTGGTGGTTAGTAATTTGGAAAATGTGTGGGTCTCAGTTACACTTTATCTTCTCTTTGCTCTCATACACACGCATATATACATACATACAGAATATTGTACATTTTAACATTTTGCTGCTCAGGTTCTGAGAAATTCAAGCTCAAAATGGATATGATAGATGCGTGAACTAGTACAATGATTTATAGCCAAAGCTCTACACCTTCTCTTCAATCACGTATTAGGAATGATTATAATAGTAAAAAGGTTTACACTCCAGATAACTGAAATAAATGTGAAAGTCTCCTTTACTTTCTCAGCTTATTCGTTTTATTTGTTGTTATAACACTGCACTAAAACTACTAAAAGCTTTTCTTCATTTTTTATGTCAATGCTGCTATGCTTTTGCTCTGAACTTAGGTTTCAGGGGGTTTTCATTATGTTGCTACCAGTATGCTTTGGCAAGGAACTTAGGGGGGAGGACTGCTAATCTGTGCTAATACATTTAGTTTGGCTGATGCTTTAACTTCTGTGTTATAAGGTTGATGTGTGTAAATCTAATTTCGCTGGGGGTATTCATATGTTTTTTTCAAGCAAATGCATGACGGAGCAGCAAAAATCCAGACAGAAAAGAGAAAATGTCAGCCCTGAAGGAAAAACATAGTCATGGAGGTTGTCAGGGCATATGACAAATGCCTTTTAGTGACAGAGCTAAGTTGTGGAGCCAAATGGTTTTGGATAAAAATGCGATTGTGGGGAGGACCACACATTGACACAGTGCATAAAGAAGGGCCATGATATGGTAGGATGTGCCAGAGCAAAGGCTAGCCAGAATGCTGTTGCCTGTAGTGGCACTGATGGGGGACCTGTTACAGTGATTCCTTTAAAACCCAGTGAGGAATACCTTATCTCTGCACATGGAGAAATGACTGCAATATCACTGAGGATTCCATGGGTATAATCAGAGGTGGTGTGGACACTGGTGGTTACTGACTTCAGTAGCAGCCACACTCATCCAGTCAGGAAGGTTTCCCAAGCTTACCACTGTCAAGATCTAAGAACATGTTTCTCTCTGCCTAAAAACATTGAAAACCTCATTCATATTATTCTCCTTCTTAGCAGTAATATTGAACCCAACCCAGGCCCAACAGCTCCCTTTCCTTAACATCAGAACTACTATCTTCTTACATTGGCTTTTATCCCCCTCAATGCATATAGCATCAGAAACAAGATAGACCACATAAGTACTTTCATTTCCTAGCACAACCCAGACATTCTACCAGTCACAGAATCTTGGGTCAAAATAAATTTCAACACTTTCTAACCACCTACAGGTATGTCAGTGATGCCAGACCACACAGATGATCAAGAGGAGACTCTCTAATTCTGTACAGAAATAACCTAAACACAAAATTCATGGCCCAAGGAAACCCCATCCCAGACTTTGGTCCTAACTGGATTCTCCTAAAGTTTCCAGCTCACAAAGGCAAACCACTACTGATCGCTACAGCCTACCATCCCCTTCTTTCCTAAACAACTTCAAATTGTTCATCACTAACATCATTAATAACTGTCCCAAGATAATAACATAATTATTCTAGATCACTTTAGTCTTCATTATATCTTGGCCCACATTCATTTTCCCAGCAGACCTAGGTCTGCTTCATCTCATAAAAGAGCCAGCAAGACCTACCCTCAGGTCTTCCAAATACTCCACATTCAACCTGATGGCTACAAACATGCTAAATTCCATCTCCAACATAGACATTCTGCCACCATCACTAAGCAGCCACTGCCTAATCACCTTAATTCTCAACCATTCTGTAAAACTGCCACCAATATTAAAAGCCTTCAGAAAGCAATGTAGCAGAAACATAGATGAAGCCAGAACCTTTCTCATAGCCCACAAGTGGAACCATATACTCTGTTTACATGACCCTAATACAGCAGTTGTAATCCTAAGCAACTTTCTACACCAACTGCAAGACAAATTCTTTCCACTTATTAACAGGCTTTATAAAGCTGAATGCCTATCCACCAAACTCTAACATCTTTTAACTTTAAGGGATGATGCATAGCAAAAATGGAAACAGACCACCACAACTGACAACCACACCTCCTTTACAGTCTTACATAACATAGACAAGACGTCCATCAGAAAGTACAAAAAAATCTCCAAACAAAGAAACAAATTACCTTCTTATATTCTCCCAGACACCTTTGGAAGGAGATTAACATTAACCTATTTACAAGAAGAAAACCTCTTGATGATATCTTGTCTATGAACACTACTTAATGTGGTAGAGCAAAACTTTCTCCAGAAGATTTCTTAAGCAATTATCAATCTCGCATTAGTAAACTCCAAACTTCCACAGATCATGCATTGCCCACCTTGCCACCATTCATCCCCCTCTTCCACTTCAAATGTACAAATCCCAAAGAAGTTGCAATTCTACTTGAAAATATTTCCATTGCCACCCCTCCAAGATTTGACAGCATAAATCCCTGGTTCATATATCTGTGTCTTCATCTCGCCCACATATATAATCTATGTGTTACATAAAACATCATGCCACAGATTTAGGATCATATGAGGTTACTAGGCTAATGGCTCTGGGGCCCTTCAAGCCTAGCCAAGAGTTTATCCCCAAAAATAAATCTCAATCAGCACCTGTCACCCATGTCAATGAGGGACACAGGTGGAATCCCTGGGACGAATTTGTGGTTTCCCATCCACTCATCAAGGTTGCGCTTGAAGAGGGTCAGCGAGGTGCTTTGTTTGACATGTATTGGAAGTCTATTCCAGAGACTGGGCAGCCTCTGGGAGACAAACCTGTCTCTCCAGCAGGTTTTGTTAATGCCACATATTAGGTTCAGGCCTTTTTAGTGGGTAGTGCATTAGGAATTAGATTTACAGATATGGAGCATCTCTAGTAGGGCAGGGTCTGAGATTGCCTTGTAGGCGAGACACAGATCACACATGAACAATCTGTATGACACCAAGTAGATAATGATTTCAGCCTGTCTGCATAGGACAGGTGTAGGAGGCCATGGATTCTCTTTGTGAGGTATTTCAGTGGCCTTTCCAGTTGGTGCAAATGTTTGGATAGGTACATCCCAAACAGGGAGTTACACTCAATTATTGGTCTAATGAGGGAGGAGTATAGAGAGGTAATAACCTCCTTTTTTTGAGATGAACCAAGTAAAAGGCTTTTCTGATCACTGACGCTACATGATGGTCGAATGTGAGGTTGTTATCAATCTGAATGCCCAGGTCTTTCACCACACGTTTTGTGCTTAGGGGGTTGCCGTTGATGTGGTAATCAGTGGGGATCATGTTTCTGCCGAATGGTATGATGATACTTTTTTTGCATTTAGCCTGAGGCCAAGTCACCAGTCATTAGTTGCTGTGAGACCCTCTTGTAGTACGTCAACATGATTTGGGGAGTCAGTGACAGCACCCAAATTACAGTCATCGGCAAACTTGTTCAGCCACAGGCCTTTTGCCTTTGCCTGTACCTCCAAGAAATAGATGCCAAACAGTAGGGGTCCCAGCACAGATCCCTGGGAAACTCCACTAGTGACAGGTCTGCTATCAGAGGTGGAGGTGCCTATTTTGACTTTGAGGGTCCTGTCGGTGAGCCAGTTGGCCACCCACCTAATGAGATAGGGATTTATGCCAAGTTGTGTTAGTTTTTCGATGATGCCTGAGTGGGGGATTGTGTCAAAGACCTTGGCCAAGTCAAATTAAGCTATATGTACTGACTTTCCCTCATCCAAGGCCTTGGTGACAGTCTCAAAGAAGTCTACCAGGTTCAACAGGCAAGATCTGCCCTTAATGAAGCCGAACTGGGTGGGGTCATGTGCTTGGAGATTGCCAATGTCCTTGTTTATAAGATCCATAATAATACACTCCATGGCTTTACAGATCAGACTTGTTAAGCTAATGGGGAATAGTTTCCAGGGTCATTAGTGGCACCACCTTTGTGCAAGGGGATGACAGTGGTAGTTCCCCACTCTGCTGGAATGAAGCCAGTACTTAGGCTGTGGTTGAAAAGTGTGCTCAATGGCAAAGGCAGTTCTTGCTGGAGATGGTGCAGAATACATACTGGGATACTACAAGGTCCCATGGAAGCTGTGTTTTTTGCCTTGGAAAGGGCTTATAACACTTGATCTACAGAGATGTGAGGTGTAGGACAAGTATCTGGGATGTCAAAAGGGCCTTTGGGGGGAACATGGGGGTGAACTTTGCACTGAACCTATCTGCTAGCAAGTTGGCTAAGTCAACAGGATCAATGTAAGAGATACTGTTAAGTACTAATTCGGAACAAACCTGGGCTTTGCCACGGAGGTTCCTGAAGTAACTGAAGATTTTATGGTTTCCCTTTGTTATGCAGGCTAGTTTTGATTCAAAATTGGCCTTGGAGGTTTTCACTAGATCTAATTTGCTTGTTGAGGCTAATGAGGGAGTTTTTTTCAATTTGGAATTTGTTCCCTTTTACCTTTGGACAACAGTTTCTTCCTTTTGTTGTAAAGCCTGTTGATAGAATATGTCCACCAAACAGGTTTCTGTTTCATTGAGGAGCAGGTTTTAGTTCTATTGGGTATGGTTGAGTACATGCAGTTGTACAGGTGCTTGTAAACTGCATTGGCGTACTGTTCAGCATAGTTGTCTGCATCCTCTGGAGTGGCAAACTTGGAAAACTGTTCGAATTAAATCCCCCCCAAAGCAAACCAAGCCAAAATATACCTCTCAATTCTGGCCAATAGCCATCCTCCCAACTTTGGGCAAACTTCTTGAAAAGATAGTCTGCACCCAGTCATCATCATCAACCCCCTTTGTTTCCATTTTCTAGATGGGGTCTGGGTGTTGTGTCAGCTGTTGTCATCTCTCTCTCTCTCTCCCTTCAGTGTAACTCTCCTACCTTCTTCAACACTCATGCCTGACTGTCACAGATCTTCTTTCTCACAGTCCATCCACCTCTTCGCTGGATGCTGTCATTTCCTCTTTCCTTCTTTCTGTCTGTCCCAAATCTGCTTCACCAGATTGTCTTCTGCTTTTCTACAAATGTACCAGAACCACTGTAATCTGTTGTCTTTTACCTTTTCTGCAAAGCTACTTTGGCTTCTGCTCTTATGCCCTCAATTTGTTCATCTGTCATACAGTGTGCATCCTACCACCCAACTCAGACACTTTATCCCCATCACCTTTAGCCTCCTCGACTTTGCCTTTACTGCCCAGGTTTCTGTACTTTACAGTAGTACTGGCCACACCACTGTTTTGTACACCTTTTTTTCAGCTTCTTTGACATTCTTCTGCCATACACTAGACCTGATACTCTGTTCCACTTGGCTGCAGCCTCCCTGATTCTAGCTCTGACCTCCTCATTCAGACTTCCCTTCTCCTCAACCACCCTTCCCAGATACTTGAAGCTGTTAACTTATTGCACTACTTTCAATTCTATCTCAATTCTCAGCTTCTTCTGATTTCCCCCATTTCCTGTCATTACAAGTGTCTTATCTGTACTCAGTTTCATCCCATGTGCCTTCAATTTTGCATTCTATTCCCCTAGCCTCTTCTGATGTTCTTGCTCAGAGTATGCATGTAATGCCACATCGTCTGCATACAGCAACTTTGTTGATCTGTCCAGTCCAACCTGATTGCTAGTGTAGTCCATTACCAGTAAGAAGAGCAGGGGGTTCAGAGCTGGATCCTGATGCACAACCACTCCTACTGAAACGTCTCTGTGAGACCAAGCACTGTTTGTAATTGAGCCATTGGGTCCTTGTACATAGCCTGCACTAATTCTGCCAGTGTTTCTTGGACTTTGGACCACTGCAGAACTGCCCAAATCAGATTTCTTGGGACTTTACCATATGCTTTCACAAGTATAAGAATGCCCAGTTGGACTCTTTCCTCATTTCTAGCTTCTTCTCACATATCTGTCTCATTAAAAACATTGGGTTAGTGGTACTGCATCCTGGTCTGAATCAGAACTGCTCATCTCCCATTGGCATAATGGTTAAGGTGTTTATCTCACAGACACAAAGTACAGGGTTTGATTCTCACCTTTGAAAGAGAAATTGGTTAGGTTTAAAATGACCCACAAGGGCAGCTAGCCTACTACTTACCTATGAACTACTACTCTGCTTACTCAATTATCAATCACCCTCTCCAGAACGTTCATGCAATGTGACAGGGGTTTAGTACCTCTGTACCTCCCACAGTTGTGAATGTCCCATCTTTTCTTCAACACTGGCAGTAGAATGCTTATTCTCCAGCCATCTGGGATACACCTTTCTTTCCATAGTGCTTTGAGTACCCTCAGGTGCCATTTCTCCCCTAATCTCACTGAACAACTGAACACCTTTATCTTATCTGTTGTGACCTCATCTGAGCTTGCTGCTTTCCCTGATTTCATTTTCCTTAGTGCTGTTCTTACTTCTTCTAAGATGGGCTACTCCACTTCTCTCATAATAGACTGTGTCTGGGGCAATACAGCTTCTGTGCGGTTTTCTTCATTCAGAAGCTTTTGGAAGTACTCCTTTCATCTGCCCTTGATGTGCTATTGACTGATGAGCGGGTTGCTGATGGAAAACCTTATAATGAGTGTCTGAGTATCTTCTTTATATTTCTGTCTTTGCTTTACAACCTGATATATAGCTTCTTTGTGCCATCTACTAAGTCACTTTCTGGAAGTTGATAGAGTGTCTTTGAGGCCTTGTTCTTTGCTACTGCAACTCCATTCTTAGCCTCTTTGTTAGCAAGCCAGTATTCCTTCCTACCCTGGTACATCTTTTCTATCTCCTACTTTTTCCTGCACTCCTGATTTATTTTGAGAACTTCTTGGACTTCTGCATTCCAACACCAGCTGTCCTTATGTATTTTATTTCCATACATGGGTCTACTGCACATCTGTTCTTTAGTTCTCATGCATGCTGCTTTGAGGCACTGCCATTCTTCTTCAACTCCACCTATTTCCTATTCTCTTGAGGTGTTAAGAGTCCTGAGTAATTCCTTGAACTGTTGTGCTTTCTTTCCAGTCAACCTCCAAGTCTGCAGCCTGGCCTCTGTTGACATTAGAGCTTTTTCTGACTACTGCTTGCAGCCGATTGTGGCAACCAGTGGTTTATGCTGTGCAATGAGTCTCACTAGGGATGACTTTACAATCAATGCTTCTACCCTAGCGCCATTTTCTTACTAGGAAGAAGTCTACCTGAGTTGCATGTAGGCTGCTCTTGTATGTGATCTTGTAATTGTCTCTCTTTTTGAACCATGTGTTGGATACTATCAAGCCATTTGCCAGACATAAGTCTGGTATGGCCTCTCTTTCTTTATTCTAGTCTACACCCAACTCTCCCTCTATATCCAGCAGTACCACCTGCTCTCCTCCAAACAACATGGATTCTGGCCTGGGTGAAGTACTGTGACTACACTTTGGTCCCTAACTAATGACATCATGCTAAACTCTGATAATGGCCTCCTTACTGGTGCTCTATTTATAGAACTGGCAAAGGCATTTGAGCTCATTGACCACTGTCTTTTCCAAAACAAACTGAGTGAAATTAATATCAGTTCAGACACAACTCCCTGGTTTAAAAAATTCCTCAATGACAGACAATTCAGAGTTAAAATAGGATCCTCCCAATCTGAATCTGCACTTTTTACCAGCTGTTTACCACAATGATCCATTCTTGCCCCTCTTGTCTTCTCCATATTCATTAATAAACTTCCTTGTTACCTCCCCCATCTCCAAATTATCCTTTATGCTGATGACATGGTAATTTACCATCAGGTCACTCTCAAACAACCCGACTCCGGGAAGACCTGATCCCGACGCACTGGGGGCCGCCACCGGCCTCACACCGTCCGTGGGCCATGTGGACCCCACCCATTTAACTCTAAACGGTTTCACACCCTCTTGAACTCTCTCTTCAAAGTTCTTTTCAACTTTCCCTTAGGGTACTTGTCCGCTATCAGTCTCATGCCACTGTTTAGCCTTAGATGGAGTTTATCACCCGCTTTGGGCTACATTCACAAACAACCCAAATCACATCCACATTCAGTTCTAACTCTTAATTACATGAGCTCCACCAATGGCTCATAAACAATAAACTACTTTGCAGTCCCACCAAGACCAAAACTATGCTTTTTGGAACTCCACAGAAAATTCACCAAGGACCTGATTCTTTAACTATCTTTGACCTACACAACCATTCCATAGAGACAGCCTCCACCTAAAAATACCTTGGACTATGGCTTGACCATGCACTAAATTTCCATTGCCATACAGGCAAAGTGAGAGTCAAAATAAACTCCCTCCTCTTTTGGGACAAAAAGATCTCCCCATTTCTATCCTCATCAACCAGAGCAGCCATTGGCAAAGGAGTTTTCCTTTCTCAACATGAGTATGGGCTCACAATTTTTGCTACTGCATCTAATAAAAACATTGCCACAATCCAAACTATCTCTAACAGCATCTGTTGATTCATTACAAACTCACCTATCTGTGAGCATCACTTTATCACCCTCAAAAAAGCCAAATGGCTACCCATAAAACAAAGATCTAACCTACTTTTAGGATCCCAAGTCTACAAACTGTTCCAACGCCACACATTTACTCCCCTTGCAGCTAGACTTCATGAAAAATATTCCTCATATAACCTTAGACACTACTCACAAACCACACCACCTCTCATTACCCCTAGAACCAAACTCCACAGCACTGCACACTCCTTCTACTGTCACACCTACTCTTTGGCAAGCTCTCCCACTCGATATTAAGGAAATTAATGCTTATTCCAGAGTCAGAATGCAACTCAAACAGCATTTCTTCATCCAAGCCAAATGCTCTTGCTTCGACACAGGACATGTCACTTAACTTATCTCCTTTCTAAGTCTCTTCTTCTCTCTCAAGATTCACTGAAGATTGACCCACTTTACAAACTAATGTATATAGTACACATTATACTCCCCTGATTGTACATTGCACTACACTTGTTTACTAGAATGTACATACACAGTTATTTCTATGTAATTAGTCTGAACTACTCTATTACTATTTACATTTCTGTATTTTCTGTTTGTGAAATGGTTTGTATTTCACCCAGACTGAGCCTGAAATTGATCAGTACTGATTAGTACACTACCCTGGTAAACAAATAGAAAATAAATAAAGGTTAGTGCATCCCCGACGGCAAAACTGCATACTGCAAAATACTGTGGAGGGTAGTTGGGTAAATATAACACATACAATTTTGTATCAACGGGTGTTCTCTCCATTTTTGTTCTTCCAGAAATTGGCCAGAGTTTGTATGGTTAAGTTTGCCTAACATCTGTTTATACAAAAGTCATTACTGTGTTCCAAGGTCTCAGTAACCATGTTATCAATTACTCCTTCACAGGGTCATCAGCAGAAACCAGCAGTTCACTGTGCCAGCGCAACAAGATGTCAACAGCAGAATGGCTGCTGACAATGATGCTGTGACTGTCATATTTCTGAGACAGCCTGAGAACAATGACACATAGTCAGCAAGTGTACTGGCATGATTAAACACACCACAGCAGATACATAATTCTGCAGGCAGTGACATAGGCTCATGCAGTCAAGTAAATCAGGATGTTACATTGCAGGCAGTACAGGGTAGGACCCCACAGAGCTCAACACCAGTGTTTGGTGAACCACAAGAACACTTTCAAAAAGATGGTACAAATTCAGAGACAGCAGTGTCCACTGTAATGAATGTGCAAAGAGGTGCATGGTGAAGGCACATGTTACAACTAGCTCCAGGCATACAACAAGCTTTGGCTGCCCAGCAGCAGATGTGCTGGGACATTACTTAGGAGAAGTCTGCTACCACATGGAGTTAGCTAGAGATGGTTCGAATAAGGAAGGGTGTACATGAGGATAGCAGTACATGGGAATGGCAGACAGCCATGATCACACTCATGTGTGGGTCTATGGTTATTCATTGAACACTAACCATCGAAGCAACAGTAAATCAAAAGGCTAAATCACTGTAAAACTATATGTCAAACAATGATAGTTGGTCAGCATCAAGGAAGCCAAATGGAGCACTTACTTACTTACTACGTTAGCTATAATTAAACCTGAAAACAAAGGGCACTGCCGAGTGCCAAAAACAGAGAGTAGTAAGTGGTTAAATCACAAAGACTTTATTGGACAGAAACTGAATAATAAAACATAAAATGCATTAACTAGATCACCACGTTTTTCGTCCTACAATCTCAGACTTCTACAGATGCAGAAACACAGATCACCCAGTACCTTAAATACATACCAAAAGTAGACAGGTTTAATGTGGTTGGAGGAACAATTGTTCGAAACTGGTTTGTACGAGCAGGATAGAATTAATGTTCTTGTCAAATTAATGGAAGTTGTTTTGAAAAATAATTATTTATTTTTTGAAGGACACTATTTTAAACTACAAACTGGGGTGGCAATGGGGGCTGCTTGCGCCCTTATTTATGCTAATTACATTATGGCATATTGGGAGGAACATTATATCTTCACCAGTGAGTTTTATAAGCACATTAAAATGTACTCACGCTTTTTGGATGATATTTTTATCATTTGGAAAGGTGATGTGAATATATTAGAAGCCTTTATTAAACACATCAATAGTACAGTATGGTTTTTGAGATTCACACACAAGATAAATTTTGAGACCACCACTTATTTGGACATTAGGTTAACTTACGATAGGGTAAGTGGTTTAATCAAATCCAATATATACAGAAAACCAACTTTTTCGAATTCCTATCTTCATTACAACAGTTGGCACCCTAGCCATCAGAAAAAGGCCATTGTGAAGGGCCACATGGTTAGGGCTGCCAGGATGGTTAGTGACGATAGGGAATTCATGGATTAGTTGAATTTTATGATTTCACTATTTCTGAATAGAGGTATCCTAAAAAATTATGTTTGGATTTGTTTCAGGAAATAACACACAAAATGGAAATGGGTGTGTTCCAAGCTATCTTAAAATTTGATAACAATTCCAATAATCCCGTAGGTAATGTTTTGGTAAGGTCAACATTTCTTGCAAATTCATCCTTATTGTTCATTTCAACATATAATGGAGATTCTGATGAGATTAGGAAAATAGTCAACAGAAATTGGGGTGTTTTGAAGTTGGATAAGGATTTGGCCCCACAATGTAATAGTAAATTGAGTTATGTATATAAGAAAGATTCATCATTTAAAGACATTTTTGAAATGAATGTATGGGGAAGGGGCCTTGCATGTAATAGACCAATAGGCAATTTTAAATGTGGAAGGTGTTCCATGTCCCTATATATTTTCTACTGGTAATAGCCTTGTGATAAATCATTGTCATATTTCTATTTTGGGTCATTTTGATTGTTACACCAAAAATGCGGTTTATCTTGCTTCATGTCAAGAATGTAACGCTTTTTATGTAGGCAAAACAAGTAGGCATTTTAGGGAAAGGATAAGGGAACACTTGTTGGATGTTAGACATCTTAAAACCACCAATGCTCTTGCCAGGCATTTGGTTGACCATTCCGATCATAGTTTTAAATTCTGTGTATTGAAAGAGATAAAGGTGGATCAACAAGGTAGGATCATGGATACACATTTGGACATTTGTGGATTAAAATGGCAGCTTAGATTAAACACACATAATTACCCTGGATTAAATGAGTATAGTACTGTTAAGCCTATACTCAAGTTAAGGAACATTACAGGTATTAAATAATAACACTTACATAGATTTAAATTTTATGTGACGTTAAGCACTTTCAATAACATTTATGTTTTAATATTTAATATATACATATATACACTCCTATATACATATACACAATTTTATTTAAAATATATTACATATATGTACACTTTTTTATTTAAAATCATCAAAGTATTTAATTTATAGATGGGTTTTCCATTTAAACAATGCAATTCATTTTTTTATTTTTATTGTATAATGTTAATAATTATATACATTGTAAGATAGTTTAATGTTTGATAGTATTGTTCAACTTTAAGTGTTTTATTGAATTTTAACTGAATTGTTAATTCATTTATTGACTGATTGCACTGCCTATTTAAGTGGTTTGTAACAGCATCATGGCATTCTGAGAAGTCTGAGCATTCGGATGAAACCTAGGTCAATGTTATGGTGCATGGTACGTTGTGAATAAACTTCTGTCGGCTGGACCTCGTCTTCCTTGTTTTTTTACCTTAAATACATACAAATTCCCTCCACAATTCAAACTGAGCCATCAATCATGTTATAAAAATAATTAAAAATTAATTAAACAATTTACAGAACTAAAAACATGGTTCCATATAGGGAATTCCTAAAAAACACTAAAAATATCTGCAGACACTGTCTGCTTGGATTACTGCTGCTCACACAGAATTAGTCTGTTTTTAGTGTTTTTTAACATACTTTACTGCTTACTATTTATCAATTCATGTATTCTTTAATTGTATTAATTTTACTATCTATATGAATATGTACATGCTTTTTAATATTTTAATTTATTCTGGTAGTCATTTAGGGCAACAGAAGTTTAATATTCATATTTCTTCATATTCCTATTTACATTCCGGTTTATTCTATACTGCTGCAATTAAGTTTTTTTAACACTTGATGACACTACAGGACAGTTTTTTATACTAGGTCTTATGCATTTTACTGCACTCAGACTATTTTATTTTATTAGTAAGTTTAATTTAATTAGTTAGATTTCATTATTATTGGGGGTTTAAGAGATTTTGCTTTAAAATCTACATTAAGGTGAATTTTATTAGTGTGCATTTGCATTTAGCAGAGGAATTCCCCATATGGAACTGAGTTTTTTGTTCTGTAAATTGTTTAATTATTTCTTAATTACTTTTATAACATGATTGGTGGCTCAATTTGTATTTTGGAGGAAATTTGTATGTACTTAAGGTACTGAGTGATCTGTGTTTGTGCATCTGAAAAAGTCCGAGACTCAGATTAGTTATGCATTTTTTGTTTATGTCCAGTAATTCAGTAAGGCACTGTAGTGCAAAACTCAAATTAGGTACTGAAACATCAAAGCCCTTTGCTGTGCTCCAAAGAAAAAATCTCCTCCATTTATCAGCATAAACTTTTCAAGTACTAGGCCGCCTGGCTTCCAAAATGACATCTAAAACCTGTTGAGGAAGCTGAGACCCCACCGGCTCTAAAACAGAATACGCCAGGCTGTTAGATGCAGGGACTGCACCCTGACATTGAGAAAATGATTGTTTGACTGGGATAACAAGTGAGGAATCTGTGGCAAAGGCCAAGGGAGCTCCTGAATTAAACTCCTCAGCAGAGGATACCAATGCTGACGTGGCCAATCTGGTGCTATTAGAATCATGCAAGGCTTGTCCCGCCTGACTTTCAAGAGTACCTTGGGAAGAAGAGGCAGAGGGGGGAAAGAATAGACGTGAAGGTTGTTCAAACTGAAAGATAGAGCATCCACTTTCCAAGCTTTTGGGTGAAACATCTTTGTGCAAAATTTTGGCAGTTGGAAAATCAGTGGAGAAGCGAACAGATCTATGTCTGGAGTTCCCCAAGCCACGGTCAACTGTTAGAATACCTGAGGGTCCAATTTCCACTCGTGGGGATCCCCAATTTGTCTGCTCAATACATCTGCTAGGGAGTTCTGTGCTCCTGGCAGAAACCTTGCTTGAAGATTGATGTGCAAACTCAGAGCAGTCTCCCACAATATCATTGCTTGTCTGCAAAGAGGGTAAGAATGGGTTCCCCCCTGCTTGTTGATGTACCACATGACTGTTGTGTTGTCTGTTCGAATCAACACCTGTCCCGGCTGAAGTAGGTCCTTGAAGGCCTTCAAGGCAAATTGGACTGCTAACATCTCCTTCATGTTGATATGCAAATGTAGTAGTTTGGGAGGCCACATGTCTTGTATCCATTTCCCATTGAAGTGTGCTCCCCAAGCCAAGTCCGAGGTATCTGTCGTTATGATCTGACTCGCCTCTGGTCGGGTCACAGAGAGTCCCCTGTTTAGGTGACATTCCTGAGCCCACCACAAGAATTCCTTCTGGATGCAAGGTAATATCCGAATGACAGTGTCCAAACCGTGGCAGTGTTGAGTCCATACACTTTTGAGATACCATTGTAGCTTCCTCATATGCAGTTTGGCATTGGGAAGTACTAGAATGCAAGATGCCATGAACCCCAAGGCTTGAAGGACTGTCCTTGCAGTCAGCCTGGACATTACTGATAACTGCTGGAAGTATAGATGAAGAGTTCTTTGTTTGTCCGGGGTTAGAAATGCCATCTGAGAAGCTGTATTCAGTCTCACACCCAGAAAGCACATGTCCTGAGAGGGCACTAGACTGGACTTTCGTTTTCGAATTTCGTTCACAGAATACCCTAGGCACCTTAAAACTGCCATTACATACTGGAGATGTTGTAGTAACTTGTCTTTGTCTTGAGCAAGAATCAGGCAATCGTCCAGATAAGGATAAATTTGTATTCCCCTCTGTCTGAAGAAAGCAATTACAGGAGCCAGAACTTTTGTGAACACCCTGGGTGCAGTAGATAAACCAAAGGGCAATGCAGATAACTGATAATGAGAAGTACCAGCCCGAAATCTCATGAATTTCCTGCAGCTGGGCCTGATAGGGATGTGAAGATAGGCCTTTTTGAGATCCAGGGTTACCATCCAGTGATCTTTGCCTAGCATAGGTAGAAGTTGTTGTAATGTTAACATCTTGAACTTTGGAATGTCTAGGTAGGAATTGAGAATGGACAAATCTAGAATTGGCCTCCAAATGTTTCCTTTCTTTGGCACCAGGAATAGACGGGAATAAAATCCTAGGCCTGCTTCTGACGGAGGGACCACCTGAATTGCCCCCATCTGCAAAAGCAAAGAAATTTGCTCTTGAGCCTCCCGCCTTTGCTGAGGAGGCACATCCAGCATGCCTTTGAAAGGAGGAAAAGTGTGAAAATAAAACTTGTAACCTTGATTTATTATTTCCAACACCCATTTGTCCTGGGTGACCAAATGCCAGTTTTGTTTGAAAAGTCCCAACTTTCCTCCTAGAGGAGCTGCCAGAAAAGAAGGGTCTGGCAGCTGAAGATACAGGTCATTGGGTCTGTTTACGAAAAGGCTGACCCCTGCCCTCACCAGAAGACTGTGCAGGAGAGCTCCAAGTCCTAGGTCTGAAAGAACCCTGAGCGTGAGCCCTGCCTCTACCACGTCTAGACCTGCCCTTAGACTGATAATCCAAAGAAGGGTAGGACCATCCTCTAGCAGGCCAATTCCTACTAAACTTAGGGGGCTGCACCTGCAAAAAATCCTTGACCGTCTGCATAGACTTAGCCTTATCTTCCATCTTTTTCAAAACTGACTCCACAGGAGAACCAAAAAGCACTTCAGATTGAAGAGGAGCATCCAAAATCCGAGCCTTAACATGCTCTGACAAATTTTGATCCTTAAGCCAGGCATGTCTACGAATAACTGAACCTGTAGCAGCCACCCTGGATGAAGCCTGAAGAGCATTGAAACCACACTGCAAAGAATGTTTGCCAACTTGATCTGATGCATGAACCAATTCCTGCAGCTCCTTACACTCTATGCCCTCAGATAAAGCATCCACCTTAGATTTCAATTGGCCTAACAAAAAATTCTGATACTTCAGCATATGAAACTGGCAATTCAAAGCCCTCATAGCTAACGTAGAGGAGGTGTACACTTTTTTCCCCCACCTATCTAATGCTCTGGAATCTTTATCCAAAGGAACTGGATTCTTAGCCACAGAAGCCCTGACACCCTTCGGACCTTGAATAATAGTTTCCGGATCAGCTCTATGACTCTTGTACAAATACTTATGAGCTTCTGGAACTCTGTAATATCTGTCTGGCTTGACAGGGGCCGGGGGCAAAGAATCAGGATTAAGGGAAGCCTCAGAAAAAACATCCTGAACAACATCTAAGACAGGGGGAATAGCCAAGGGCCTATGTTGTGGCAAAAACAAAAATTCCCTAAGCCTTTTCCGAGAATCTGAAAAATCCTGACCTTCCCACTTGAAATGTTCCCTCATGGAATGTAAGGTTTCAGAAAAGGAAAAATCCTCTGGAGGAGAAGCAGAAGGACAGGAATCCTCTGCATCCGAATCAGAATATGGAGGGAAATCCTGAATTTCTTCAGCTGAGGAATCAGAGTAGTCTGAAGAATGCTCCATTCCCTCTAAATCTGCCTCCACCCTAGGCCTCTTCTCTGGGGGGGGCAAAGAACCCCCGATAAAAGTAATCAAGTCCTCTGCCATTTTCAACATATGCTTTTTTGGAACAGGGGCTGGAGAGCTAGAACTATGGCCAGGGCCAGCAAGACAAGGCTTGGTCTTAGCATGGCCTTTAGCCACTGAAGTAGAAGGCCTAATAACCTTTTGCAAAGATGGAACTACAGACACCTGAGAAGCACCCTCAGCCTGGCCTAACTCCGGAGAGGCCAACTCCTGCAAAAGTAAAGGTTCCCCCTGGGATTCAGCCGAACCCTCGGCAGGATCCACAGTTTCAACCGGAGGTTCCATAGAACCGGCGTCCGCAACGGACGACTCATCCGGTTTAGACCTCAAAGATTTATCTTTACGCTTTTTAGCGGTAGCGGGCGTCGGAGGATCCAACGGCATATTATAGTTACACCGTTTACCAAAAACAAGCCTGGCACAGTCTAACCTCCATTTAATGGTGCGCTTATTAAATCTAGCACAAAAGCGACACCCGACTACGTCGTGTTCAGGCCCCAAGCAAGGAATACAGAGAGAATGATAATCCCTATGAGGTATCTGTTTCCCACAAGAAATACAATTATTAACTTTTTCTGACATCCGGATAACTGAGGCAAGAAAAGACAAAAATTTCCCCAACGGGGTACTTAGCCCAGCCTGGTCTTCGGTCTGAAACTCGAAAAGTGAAAATTTCAGAACGCCGAACGGCACTTGCAAACGCTGCTTCTGCTTCGGACCACGCGGCAAGAAAGACTGAGGATATGGCGTCGGTCATGCGCTTAAGTACTGCTACGTACTGACGTCAGCTCTGGGCGACTATGACCGACGCCAGCCTAGCTCTTTGGTATTCGGGCCGACCGAGGACAGCGGACTACCGAGGACAGTGGACTACCCACAGGTTATGACTGCAGCAATGTGAGACGAAGAACATCTGGTTTGTACGAGCAGGACAGAATTAATGTTCTTGTCAAATTAATGGAAGTTGTTTTGAAAAATAATTATTTATTTTTTGAAGGACACTATTTTAAACAACAAACTGGGGTGGCAATGGGGGCTGCTTGCGCCCTTATTTATGCTAATTACATTATGGCATATTGGGAGGAACATTATATCTTCACCAGTGAGTTTTATAAGCACATTAAAATGTACTCATGCTTTTTGGATGATATTTTTATCATTTGGAAAGGTGATGTGAATATATTAGAAGCCTTTATTAAACACATCAATAGTACAGTATGGTTTTTGAGATTCACACACAAGATAAATTTTGAGACCACCACTTATTTGGACATTAGGTTAACTTACGATAGGGTAAGTGGTTTAATCAAATCCAATATATACAAAAAAACAACTTTTTTGAATTCCTATCTTCATTACAACAGTTGGCACCCTAGCCATCAGAAAAAGGCCATTGTGAAGGGCCAAATGGTTAGGGCTGCCAGGATGGTTAGTGACGATAGGGAATTCATGGATTAGTTGAATTTTATGATTTCACTATTTCTGAATAGAGGTATCCTGAAAAATTATGTTTGGATTTGTTTCAGGAAATAACACACAAAATGGAAATGGGTGTGTTCCAAGCTATCTTAAAATTTGATAACAATTCCAATAATCCAGTTGGTAATGTTTTGGTAAGGTCAACATTTCTTGCAAATTCATCCTTATTGTTCATTTCAACATATAATGGAGATTCTGATGAGATTAGGAAAATAGTCAACAGAAATTGGGGTGTTTTGAAGTTGGATAAGGATTTGGCCCCACAATGTAATAGTAAATTGAGTTATGTATATAAGAAAAATTCATCATTTAAAGACATTTTTGAAATGAATGTATGGGGAAGGGGCCTTGCATGTAATAGACCAATAGGCAATTTTAAATGTGGAAGGTGTTCCATGTCCCTATATATTTTCTACTGGTAATAGCCTTGTGATAAATCATTGTCATATTTCTATTTTGGGTCATTTTGATTGTTACACCAAAAATGTGGTTTATCTTGCTTTATGTCAAGAATGTAACGCTTTTTATGTAGGCAAAACAAGTAGGCATTTTAGGGAAAGGATAAGGGAACACTTGTTGGATGTTAGACATCTTAAAACCACCAATGCTCTTGCCAGGCATTTGGTTGACCATTCCGATCATAGTTTTAAATTCTGTATATTGAAAGAGATAAAGGTGGATCAACAAGGTAGGATCATGGATACACATTTGGACATTTGTGGATTAAAATGGCAGCTTAGATTAAACGCACATAATTACCCTGGATTAAATGAGTATAGTACTGTTAAGCCTATACTCAAGTTAAGGAACATTACAGGTATTAAATAATAACACTTACATAGATTTAAATTTTATGTGAAGTTAAGCACTTTCAATAACATTTATGTTTTAATATTTAATATATACATATATACACTCCTATATACATATACACAATTTTATTTAAAATATATTACATATATGTACACTTTTTTATTTAAAATCATCAAAGTATTTAATTTATAGATGGGTTTTCCATTTAAACAATGCAATTCATTTTTTTATTTTTATTGTATAATGTTAATAATTATATACATTGTAAGATAGTTTAATGTTTGATAGTATTGTTCAACTTTAAGTGTTTTATTGAATTTTAACTGAATTGTTAATTAATTTATTGACTGATTGCACTGCCTATTTAAGTGGTTTGTAACAGCATCATGGCATTCTGAAGAAGTCTGAGCATTCGGATGAAACCTAGGTCAATGTTATGGTGCATGGTACGTTGTGAATAAACTTCTGTCGGCTGGACCTCGTCTTCCTTGTTTTTTTACCTTAAATACATACAAATTCCCTCCACAATTCAAACTGAGCCATCAATCATGTTATAAAAATAATTAAAAAATAATTAAACAATTTACAGAACTAAAAACATGGTTCCATATAGGGAATTCCTAAAAACCACTAAAAATATCTGCAGACACTGTCTGCTTGGATTACTGCTGCTCACACAGAATTAGTCTGTTTTTAGTGGTTTTTAACATACTTTACTGCTTACTATTTATCAATTCACGTATTCTTTAATTGTATTAATTTTACTATCTATATGAATATGTACATGCTTTTTAATATTTTGATTTATTCTGGTAGTCATTTAGGGCAACAGAAGTTTAATATTCATATTTCTTCATATTCCTATTTACATTCCGGTTTATTCTATACTGCTGCAATTAAGTTTTTTTAACACTTGATGACACTACAGGACAGTTTTTTATACTAGGTCTTATACATTTTACTGCACTCAGACTATTTTATTTTATTAGTAAGTTTAATTTAATTAGTTAGATTTCATTATTATTGGGGTTTTAAGAGATTTTGCTTTAAAATCTACATTAAGGTGAATTTTATTAGTGTGCATTTGCATTTAGCAGAGGAATTCCCCATATGGAACTGAGTTTTTTGTTCTGTAAATTGTTTAATTATTTCTTAATTACTTTTATAACATGATTGGTGGCTCAATTTGCATTTTGGAGGAAATCTGTATGTACTTAAGGTACTGAGTGATCTGTGTTTGTGCATCTGAAAAAGTCCGAGACTGTAGGATGAAAAACGCAGTGATCTAGTTAATGCATTTTTGTTTTATTTTTCAGTTTCTGTCCAATAAAGTCTTCATGATTTAACCACTTATTACTCTCTGTTTTTGGCATTCAGGAGTGCTCTTTGTTTTGTTGTTTGTTGTAGCAGTTTCTGCTTTTGCTTTTTGGTGAGCACTGGTTTTCTTCCTCCTTTTTTCATTATAATTGAACCTGCCCTTTCCCAACTGTAGTGCAACCTTGGAGTTAGTATATATAATTACCGAGGGTGTGAGAGGAGCAGCCCCCACATAAGGAGTGCTTATTATGTGGGGGTCTGCAACCTCCCCACACTCCTGCTAATTATATATAGTAACTCCAAGGTTGCACTACAGTGGGGAAAGGGCAGGTTTAATTATAGCTAACTTATCAGTAAGTAAGAGCTCTCTTCGGCTTCCTTGATGTTGGGCAACTGTCGTTTGACATACAATTTTAAGATGATTTGGCCTTTCAATTACGTTTTGGTTCGATGTTTAGTGTTCGATTAACAGCTGTCCGATGAACGTCCTGTTCGATGAATAACCATACACCTCTCATGTGCAGTGTGGTGGTTTACACAGCAGTCATCTCCAACCCATTGCACACAGTAGTCAGCACCTACCAGACTCAAGTAGGAAACACTGCTAGATGGGGATGAAGCTGAGGTACTGTCCAGACATGTGGAGACAGAATAGGTTGCACGCCAAGTGATTCACATAAAAATATTGAAAAAAGCTGGTGGATATAAGCCATAAAAAGGCATAAGCCTTCTTCTGCCGATAGCAGAACCTCTCAGTCAAGATCTTGGTCATGCAGCATTGTGAGATCTGAGTGTGTAGAATAATCTGTAAGCATACAGTAGGTCATGTCATCAAAGCAAGTCAGCATCATGAGCACCATCACCCTCACTTATCCTTCTGAAACACTGTGTATAGTATATTTACCATACTGTAAGTCAAGCTGCACAGTACAACAACTTAAAATATCATGATGGACAATTTATCAGCATGTGTTTCACTTGAGTAATGTTACTGTTTAAAATAAAAGGAAAGTTAAAAAAGAAAAAAGGGGCCTGCAGACTAAAATATAGAACAGTATTAAGGGCCTACTATCCAGGGTGATGTATGACTGCATTGTACAAGTCCTCCCAACAACATTAGCACTGTTGCCACATCACCCTCAACCCAGTACAAATGATGACTGCTGCTACTTCTGATGGCCCAGTGGTTGTGTCTGTAACAGAATGAATTAATCTGATGTCAGTTCCTTAACAGAGAAAAAAGTTATTTCTTATTTTTTTCTGAAAAAAAATACAGCAACATTAGAACACACCATAAGAAGTGCAATACAAATTTCATTTTCAGTGGTAGGGAGCACCTCCAGTAAACTGCAAGATGGAGTACTGCACCAATACATGGCTAAATTCCTTCCATTTACTAAGTCATGTCCTCCATGAGCAATTTTCAAATAATAAATGCTCCAGAATAAGCAGTACTAATGCTAAACATCTAAAGGGTTCCTAAAAACAGAGGTGGCTAACTTCACACCCTTGCAAATGGAGAATAGTTGCATGACCGCCGAATCATACACCAATGCACTGTGCGAACATGTACACAAATGCATGGATCTTGCCATACCCAACAGAACCAAGATGCTCTCCTCCAAAAAAAGGAAGCCAATCTGGTGGTCCCCTGCCATAAACAAACTCTACAACAGAAGGAGGAAACTGATGCGGAATAAGGTGAAGTCCCAAGACTGTTGAGATCCCTCATTAAATCCTCTAAAGCTAGCTATGAAAACAGAATTGCAGTAGATAATAAAGACAACCACAAGGCCTTTTATAGTTATGTAAAGAATCTCCACGGCAATACCCAGATTTGCTCTGAGCAACTGCACAATGGTACCTCCTATACCGAGCCAACAGATATTGCCAATATACTGCCCAACAGATTCAGTGCCAACTTTACCCCCCCCCCAAAGGACCAATCACAATACCAGCAGATTGCCAGGCACCCAGTATTACTGCTGCACAGGTTAAAACAGCACTGTCCAAGGCCAAGAATACAGCTTCTCTGGGACTTGACAATATCCCTGGCTGTGCTCTACATGAACTACAGAGTGAACTGGCACCTGACCTGTGTGCCCTGTTCAATCACAGCCTCACCTCAGGCTTTGTCCCCACCGAATGGTGCATTGCTATGGCCATCTCTCTCCACAAAGGAGGAGCGACTACAGGCCTTGGGAACTCTTGCCCCATTAGCCTGACAAGTCTGATATGCAAAGCTATGGAACACATCATCATGGACCTAATAAACAAGGATATAGGGAATCTCCAAACTCTGGATCCCACACAGTTTGGTTTTGTGAAGGCTAGATCATGTCTGCTCAACTTGGTCAAATTCTTTGAGTCAATCACTCGAGCTGTGGTGGAAGGCAAGGTAGCTCATACAGACTACCTTGATCTGGCCAAGGCCTTTGATACCATTCCCCACTCAGGAATCATATAAAAACTCAGTAAGCTAGGCATCAATCCCTATATCACTAGTCAGTTGCAAATTGGCTCACAGAAAGAACCCACAGTGTGAAAGTAGCTGACTCCAAGTCAGACTACCGACCAGTCACGAGTTGAGTCCCACAGGGATCAGTCCTGGTTCCTCTTCTGTTTGGTATCTAGTTCTCAGAAGTCCAGGCCAACACGAAGTGATGCTGTCTGACAAATTTCACAGATGATTGCAACTTAGGAGTCATTATTAACTCCCCAAGTGATGTTGACATCCTACAGAAAGGCCTCACTGAGACCAATGACTGGGGTCAGAACCATGGCCTTAAGCTCAATGCCAAAAAATGTGTTGTCATCCCCTTTGGGAAAAACCCAGTTCACATGAATTACCACATCAATGGTAATCCACTGAACACAGATGGCATTATAAAAGATCTGGAAACACAGGTTGACAGCTACCTCTCTTTTGTCCACCACATTGCCACTGTGGTCAGAAAGTCCTTCTATGTGGCACATCTCATTGCTAAGGGTTTTGCATCCAGGAAGAAAGAGGTCATTGTCTGCCTGCACTCCTCCCTCATTAGGCCAATCACTGAGTACAATGCAACACATGGTAAGCATCTTGCAAGGAGTAACACAGTCATACTGAAGGACACCGCCAGACTCATCCAGGCAACAGAAACAGGCATTCAGCAGGCCAAACACTCACTCTGTGATAATCTGTGTCTGGGATAGGGCAGTGTTATACCTTTCCTTGGCTGCTCCAGTGGGATTAAAGACTGGAGTCATCAGCCGTGGATTGATTACCTGGATAAGACAAGAAAAAAAGGGTGAGGAGGCACAACAAGAAAAAGCTGGTTTAGTACTAAGTAATACATTTTCTAAAATATAACTAACTTCATAAATATGGTTAAAATTTTCATTTACCAATAAGATGGCCATGGGGCATCCTACCATACAGGAAGAGGTGGGAGAATGAACTTGTGTGCCAGATATGAAAATCATGGGCACTGCCAGGATGTTGGGCTGACACATTGGTGATGCAACCCCATACCCCCATGCACCACACTCTACTTGGCAATTGATGGATTGGTAGCCTTTCAAATTTTGATACCACTCCCTCCATAGTCCTGATGGGGCCCTAACGGCAACATGGGTGCAATGCATTGCTTCAAGCACCCCAGGGAATGTGCCATCCCATAGAAGGCACTCATGTTTTTGGCTTAGTCCTGCATTGATGATGGCAGATAAATATATTGCATGTCAAGGAATTGCTGAAGTATCCCTGAAGCAGAATCCTGAGAAATACCCAATGTGTCTCCAGTCTGTCTCTGGAAGGTCTCCATGACAAGTATAGCAAGGACTATACATACTTTAGTTTCCACAGGCTTAAGAAGGCTATGAATTCCCCTAGTTCCTGTCTGTGGGCCATACAACTCACTAAAGCCTTTATAATATCCCAGTACAGAATATTATATCCATAAAGTAGCAGACAGTATTCTAAGAGCTAAGCCAACACAAGAATGTAGAAAGGAGATTATGCCGATAGGGAAGACTGCAATTAGGGATACACACAATAGTCAAGAGGGGGGCTGGAATTTATTGGAGAAAACTGGCAAAGGAAACAAGGTACTGGGAGCAAATAACTAGAGAGGGAAAGGTAACAGAATGGGAAGATGCCAGAAATTTATTTTGACTGCAGGTTAGAGATTGCCTTACTTGTCAAGGATTGATAACAGAGTATAGGCAAAGAGAAAGAAATAGGGGGGTCCTAAAAGAAAGACCAGCACTGGTAGAGTTTTTAGCAGACTCTAGAATTGAAGCTGGTGTTAAAAAAGTAATAATTAGTAGAGCACATAAAATATTGCATGATAATTATAAGAATCAATCAGAGGAGTTTAGAAAAGATTGGGATGAGAGACTGGATAAGCAATTCACAAGAAACAATAGGGGGGTATATGTATGTCTCCCAAATATACAAAAAAGGTCTAGAAGATTTAGGATCTTTGCTTGGAAGTGTTTATATAGGTATTTTTATACCCCGAGTAAATTCCAAAGAATTTTTCCTCAGGTCGACAGCAAATGTTGGAGGTGTGATGGGAAAGAAAGAGGTAACTGGGAATATATTTTCTGGAGAGTAATGAGCTGTTAGACTTTAAGGATCCCTGCAGACTGCTCTGTCAGAGATATTGGGTGAGCAAACTGGTGTAACTAAGGAAATATTTTTTTTTTAAGTTATGATGCAGAATCAGAATTGCCTGGCTATAGTAAGGCCCTGCTGAATCTAATTATGGCAGCTGCCAAAAAAGCAGCTACTAGAAAATGGAAATCAAAGTCTAAACCAACTTTTGTAGAAACAGCGAATACAGTAACAGAGATAAAACTATTGGAATTGGGATCTTTGGAAAAGAGTAGGAGGAAATTACACAGGAAAAAATGGGAATTCTGGGAAAAATACATGCAGAGGAGGCACCTGGTTTAAAAGAAGGCAGGATTTGAATGACCTATATGATGTTTAACTGACAATGACTGGATAGATTATAAGTGATGTATAAAGTTTGCAACTACAACTGTGTCAGCGTGGTCTGTAATGTATAATGTCGGCAACTGGAACTGTGTCAGTATGGTTTGTTTTCATGTATATAAATGTAAGATACTCTATGTCATACGTGATAATTTATAATAAAGATGTTTCTTGTTAAAAAAAGCCTTTACAATATCCCTGTCCACTCTAAATCTATGAAGAATTTCTTGATTATCAAAGTCATAATGAGTTAATCTTTGTCTATATTTATGCCTTCTTGTCTGGTGAGTGCCACTGGGACCTGTGGTTTTGGTTTGGTTAAGACAAGCAGTTCACTCCAAGAAATAGCTAGGCTAGCAACAACAGCAAGCATCTCAAAGTGGACCAAAAAAGGTGCAACTTCAACTTTTACAGAGTCCCTGGGCACAGTGCTGAAACATGTAATAAATGCTGCGAATCACAAATAGCTAGAAAGAGAACTCATTGGCATGAAAAGTTCTGAGGCTGCTCTCACTGCCATCTCATTTGCTCTTCATTTGCATAACTTGATTGAAAGTGATCATGCGTAAGAACAGCTTGTCTGTATGAATTGTGCCGAAGGTCTGCTTAGATAAGACCAGTGCAGAATGCCTTTACTCCTAACCACAATGACTACGAGGGTTTATATCACATAGTCAAAGTTTTATAACTTCGAACACGAAATGTACGAACCATTCAGTTTGAAGTTACAAGACTTCGACTATGAATAAAAAAAAAAAAGGAAGGAAACACAAAATAAACTGTTGTAAGTAGGGGCACCCCCCACACCTCCCCCTACTTAAATATACCAAATCCGAGATCGCACCTCATTCAACAGAATGGAAACCTCCCCTTACAGAGATTTCCATTGAAATTCTCGAACTTGTACATGTTTGAACTTATGGTCTCAACCATATAAGGTTCGAACTTGTACAAGTTTGACTATGTGATAGGAACCCTGACTACGAATACCACTCTGTATGTTTGTTTTCATACCAAATCTTTTTTAACACATTTATTGAATTATCACTTTAGACACAGGCAAGCATACACTTATATAAAAGAAAACAAACCATGATAACATTTATACAATTATCATCAATCCAGCATTACATAAATTGGTGAATTTATGCCTACCCTTAAACCTCACTCCTCCTCCATTATTCTGCATGTATTGTTCCCGCAATTTCCATTTTTTATATAATTTGCTTCAACCATTTTCTAGTGATACCAGGCAGAAGCAGAACCAAAGATGTAAAATAGTTTATTCCAAATCGAAAATCGAAATCACAACCAACACCACACAGTTCAGTTAAGCGCGCTTTCACTCCACTATTGCAGAGCTTCTTCAGAACAGTAAAAAAACATAATTACTTCATTTTTAGAATCCACTAAAAACCTAATTGATTAATTGAAATAATTCCATTAAAGGCGTAGACTGAATATTTATATGTATCACTGTAATACTAGATCCAACTCAGGTTCAAAACATATACAATTCTAACTGTAAAAATAGTAATAAAAATCTCATTGATTATAACAATGAAAATGTTGTGTTATGTTAGGTTGGAACACAAGTCAAAATGTGTAGTAAATTTTAATTAAAACAGAAAAAAATTATAAAATAATGTAAAATAAAACAACCCAAACGGACAGAGTGAAATTCATAGTTTTGCCCTTCTCAACTTCAATACACTGGCAATACTTATACAATCATTCAACCCTGGTGATCTCCCAGCATCTAATTTAAGCTGCCAAATCAATTCCCTAAATTCAACCCTGTCTTCCCAATTACCACCTCTGGGGTCACCAGCCACTTGCTCAAAAACTGCAAATTTAATAGACATATTGTGACACAACAAAGAGTGCTTGTAGAAGGCGTTAGATTCCTTCTTTTTAGAAATCTCGTATAAGTGCTCGTAAATCCTTTTCCTCAGGGTGCGTGTGGTCTTGCCAATGTAAAAACTTTGGCAACAGTCACAAATCCCTATATATACAACACCCCTGGAGCCGCAGTTATAATGCTTAGCAACCCGCAAGCAAAATCCCCTAGATGGAATGCTGACTTCTTTGTGTTGTAGTATAAACTTGCACTGACTACACATACCACATCTAAACATACCCTTTAAACCTTTGTTTGCCCCTCCAGGTTGGTCACCTTTCCTCTAAAAGAGATCCTTAAGATTCATACCTCTTTTCCTTATAAAAGATGGTTGCAAAGGAATATACTTACTCATCTCTTCATTAACCCTTAGAAGTGGCCAGTATTTTTTAATAATTTGTTCTACCAAATGTGATGTCCCCGAAAAGGAATGAATGAATGACTGTTTACTAAAAATCTCATTGCTAACCAAGTTTACTGACTCAGTCACCAGCCGACCCTTACCCAGTAATGGAAAATACTTTTTGTCCCTTTGGACAAGCACTTCAGTAACTAAATTGGATAAAAGGGTTGTTGGATAACTTCTTTCTTTGAAAAGTGAACAAATAAAATCCAATTCCTGAATAAGTGTAGCATAATCACTAGTCATTCTAGATGCCCTGATAAGCTGGCCTTTGGCTATGCCCTTCTTCTGATGATATGGGTGGGCACTATCAAAATGTAAATAAGCATTAGAGAAAGTAGGTTTTCTAAATAGTTTGGATTGAAAACTATGGTTTTCAGTGTCTTTGTAGATGGCAACGTCCAGGTAGTTGATGGCAAACTCATCTGTGTTATATGTGAAAGACAAAAATGAAGTACTGTTGTTCAAGTACATCATAAATTCCTCAAATGACTCTTTAGTGCCTCTCCAAAAAACACAAATGTCGTCCAAATATCAGGTGTAAAAGGCAATGTACTGACCCCAAGTGGTGTTGAACACAAATTTCCGTTCCCAGAAATAAAGTACGCAGTTAGCATACAAAGGGGCACATGGAGCACCCATAGCTACCCCTTTCCTTTGTTGGTACAAATCACCGTTAAAGTATATAAAATTATTCCTAAGGGTAATGTCAACAAAATCCGAAATCAAGTTCAACATGTTGCCACTTAAACCACTCTCAGAACTCAGAACTTCAGAGAACCACTCTAAGCCAGTATCGTGAGGAATGCTGGAAAAAAGTTCCACCACATCAATGGTAGCAAACAACCAGGAGGAATCAAATTTATCATCAGAAATACTCCTCAAGAAATCCCAAGAGTCTTTAGTGATATGGGGTATGCTGTTAATAAAACTCTTCAACTGGGAATCGACAAAAATGGCCATAGGTTCTGTAATACTGCCTGCTCCCGCTACAATTGGTCTAAATTTAAGTTTGTTGATACCATTATGAGCTTTAGGAATCCCGAATATGACCGGAATTTTGGGGTTGTCCACATGCAGATAATTAAACAGTTTTTCGTTAATGGCTCCCTGGAGTAAATGGTCAGTTAGGAAGTATTTCATTTTGGAATAGGCAATGTTAATTTCATTACGTGACACTGCTGTGTAACAATCTGTGTCCTGCAGTATATCATGAATATACATTTTGTACTCATCATTGTACATTAACACAACCCCTCCCCCTTTGTCTGGTTTTATAATTCTAATCATTTCCTTTTTTAATAACTCTAATAAATCTTCCTCACCTTTAGACAAATTATTATTAGTGGGGTTGCCATGATAGTTAATACACCTCACCTCCTGTTCCACCATTTCATCAAAAAGCTTCAAAAAGGAGTTAGTAGCAGGGTTAAAAATACTACTCCTGGATAATTCACCATTGTCAACCTGTGTTCCCTTAAAGTATATTTGCAAATTCAGCTTCCTAATAAACAATTTAAAATCAATTAATGTGTTAACCATAGAATCACTTCTAGCAGGTACAAAATGAAATCCTTTAGTAAAAATAGTGAAGTACCTGTCGTCTATAACTAGGTCCGTAAAATTTTAAATGGTAAAATTATCTTTTTTACAGATTCTCTGGTCAGTTGTACTTCTCAAAAAATCACTGTCCATTTCATCGTCTAACTCATATGGCAAATGAGTGGGGAGATTCTGTAAATTAAGAGTCTCATCACCCACCGTAAAAACCGGTTTAACACCAAGGTGACCCTCGTCACCAGTGTACATGACAGTAGAATCATCATTCAACAAGCCGGTTCCACATTCACAAATATTTAATATTGCCTGGTTCTCACCTGTGGTCTGTTCCCCCTCCCTCCCCTGAATGATGTCACATTCTGGTGTGAATATGTTCTTTGTCTGCCCGCAAGCCTTTCGCTTCTCCTTACAGAATCCTCCCCTAAAGGGAGGTTCTGTTGATCTAAAGTGGTAACGACATGAGCCCCCACCTCAGGGTTGTCTGTCCCAAGATTCTTAAATTGGTTGTCAAAATTAAAAACAGGATAAGCTCTACCATTCCTGTAGTCATTTAAATCTCGGTCAAGCTTTTTTACCTTTCTATAAACAATTTTGTCACAATACTTGTCAATCTCCAAAAACAAATTATCATACCTCCTAACGTCAAGATTTGCTTTATGGGAATCAAAAATTTTTTTTGTGCAAGTCGTTAGTCTCCGCCAATAAAACTTCATTCTCGGACTGATAGTCCCTAACCATTAATTTCAACATCTCTATTCCAGTTGCATTAAATAAATTAGTTAACTGTTTATACAACTCAGAATTATGCTTAACGTTATTTGGATATTTAAACAATCTGAGCCCCTTCGGGACTCTCTCAGTATAAATACACTCGTTAAGATAATCAATTTCTAATTGATTAGTTTTTAATAAATATAACTTGTCTTTAAAAGTGTTAAAGACCTCCTCGTAGGTCTCAAAATTTCGCTCAGTATTAAACTCGTTAAAATGAAAACGTCTATTGGACCAATTGTCAAAATTAAAGTTTGTCTTTTCCCCGCCAGTAGGAGTTACCGTGTGGTTGATGTCCTTTCTTCTGTTGCCTTCATAGTCTCCATGCCCCGAACCACATTTATCCGCATCAGTATGCACTTTATTAGTTAACCCAGCGGTTCCCTGCCGGTCCTCTCAACCTTCTCGAAACTGCATTTGGTTACCGGGTAAAGATGAAACACCCGGTGTAGAGTTCTTTGAATTCTCAAGAATTTGCAAAAGAAGCACCATAACCTGCTGGAATTCCTTCCTTGTCACAGGCGTGCTATCATCGCTGTTCAGCCCCTTCAGTACTTCCGGTGTTACTGCAAACACCTCCAAGTCAGCAACCTCTGCCATGGAAACCGGGACCACGAACCACAAATGAAGAGTAACAATCCAGAAAAAACGATACCAGGCAGAAGCAGAAACAAAGATGTAAAATAGTTTATTCCAAATCGAAAATCGAAATCACAACCAACACCACACAGTTCAGTTAAGCGCGCTTTCACTCCACTATTGCAGAGCTTCTTCAAAACAGTAAAAAAACATAATTACTTCATTTTTAGAATCCACTAAAAACCTAATTGATTAATTGAAATAATTCCATTAAAGGCGTAGACTGAATATTTATATGTATCACTGTAATACTAGATCCAACTCAAGTTCAAAACATATACAATTCTAGCTATAAAAATAGTAATAAAATCTCATTGATTATAACAATGAAAATGTTGTGTTATGTTAGGTTGGAACACAAGTCAAAATGTGTAGTAAATTTTAATTAAAACAGAAAAAAATTATAAAATAATGTAAAATAAAACAATCCAAACGGACAGAGTGGAATTCATAGTTTTGCCCTTCTCAACTTCAATACACTGGCAATACTTATACAGTCATTCAACCCTGGTGATCTCCCGGCATCAAATTTAAGCTGCCAAATCAATTCCCTAAATTCAACCCTGTCTTCCCAATTACCACCTCTGGGGTCACTAGCCACTTGCTCCAAAACCGCAAATTTAATAGACATATTGTGACACAACAAGGAGTGCTTGTAGAAGGCGTTAGATTCCTTCTTTTTAGAAATCTCGTACAAGTGCTCGTAAATCCTTTTCCTCAGGGTGCTTGTGGTCTTGCCAATGTAAAAACTTTGGCAACTATCACAAATCCCTATATATACAACAACCCTGGAGCTGCAGTTTGTTTTATTTTACATTATTTTATAATTTTTTTGGAGATTACCAATGTCTTTCTTTATGAGTTCCATGATGATACGTTCCATGGCCTTGCAGACCAGGCTCATCAGGCTAATGGGGTAGTAGTTCCTGGGGTCCGTCATGGCTCCTCCTTTATGGAGTGGGACAACCATCACGGTGCACCATTCAGTGGGCACAAAGCCTGAGCTGAAGCTATGATTGAACATGGTACTTAGGTAGGGTGCCAGTTCATTCTGTAGTTCATGTATAACGCACCCTGGGATGTCGTCAGGTCCCATGGATGCTGTGTTCTTCGTTTTGGAGAGTGTGTTTTTACCTGTGCAGCCATGATTACAGGAACTTTGCATTCTTCCGGTATAGAGATGGGCCCTCTAGGGGGTGAGAGGGGGGCAAAGTTAGTACTGAACCTATCTGCCAGGATGTTGGCAATATCAGTTGGTTCTGTATATTTAGTGCCATTGTGCTGTAACTCAGAGCAGATCTGAGTGTTGCCATTGAGATTCTTGACATAGCTATAGAATGCTTTGTGGTTGTCTTTAGAGACAGTGGCAATTTTGTTTTCGTAACTAGCTTTGGAGGCTTTTATGAGGGATCTCAGCTTCTTACTGAGATTGACCAGGGAGTTCCTCCAGTCATGGAATTTTACTCATTTTTGCAACAGTTTCTTTCTTCTGTTGAAGAGTTTGTTTATGGCAGAGGACCACCAGATGGGCTTCCTTTTTTTGGAGGATAGCATCTTGGTTCTATTAGGGAAAGCATGATCCATGCACTCGTGTAAGTGCTTATACAGTGCATTTGTGTAGGATTCAGAAGTCATACCTCTATTGTCCGTCTGCATGGGTGTCATGAAGTTTGCCACTTCTGTCTTAAGAAGTGTGAAGTTGGCTTTGGAGAAGTTTTTTACGGTGGTTTCCCTAACTGGGGGTGGGGGCGGGATGTGGATGTCTACGGTGATTAGCTTGTGGTCAGATCTGACCAATGAGAAATTGACCTCTGGTGTGGAACACTGGTTGCCCATGTTGGTAATGACCAGGTCTAGGATATTGCTACCCCTGGTGGGGATGTGAATAAGTTGATCCAACGTGTTGGAATTTATGAATTCCAGAAAACGTTGAGCAAAAGAGTTGGTACATGAGTAGTTTTCCCAGTTAATGGTGGGGTAGTTGAAATCGCCCATTATGAGGGTGTTGGGTTGTACATTAATACTTTCCAGTGCATCAAGAAATGAGGAGTGGGAATCCTGGGGAATGGTGGGGGGTCTGTAGCAAGCTACAATTTGGATTGCGGTCTTGCCCAGAGTTAGTTGCACTTGGATAATCTCGGATGCATTATGCTGTGCATCTAGCCTAGAGGTACGGATATCCTTAATGAATATGGACACACCTCCAACTTTAGCACTTCGTTCTGGGTTATGTGGCCGAAAGATGTGGTAAGAATTATAGCCTGGTAACACAGGGGTGCTCTCTGGAGCTTTGAACCAGGTTTCTGTCACTGCACAGATGTTGATGTTCTCCATTTTAAGGAGTGCCTCGAGTGAGTGCATTTTGAGGTTTAGACTTCTAGCATTGAGTAGCATTACCCTCAGATTTTGCTTGCTTGTACCTGTTATGGTGGTGAATTTGTCATTTGAACCTTGCCTAAAAAAGGCACTATAGGGGTGGCAAGAGCCTTAGCCATTATCCAGAATCCCAAGGGCAACATGTCCAGGCCATCTCTGGCAAAGCATCATGGTCTGTCGATCATGTTATCCCAGGCAGACAAATACTGGATCCCCTTAGAATGACACCAGAAGCTTAGCCAATTGTTGAAGTCAGTCATTTTGTCCTTGTACTGTGGTATCATTCTGGGTGATGGCAGAATGCTACTCAGGGCTAGGGTCATACCTGCCTGGGCTACAAGATCAGAGAGCTCCTCCATGTCTCTTTTCATGTAGTCCAGGGAGGTACGGCTCAGGTCATTCACACCAACATGGACAATGACAGTGTCATATTTGTACTTGTTGTGGAGTGACCTGAGTGTGTGCATTATGTGGTGGATCCTGGCACCTGACAGGCAGCTGACAGTAACTTTCTCCTTGTTTAGCCTAGTGAGTGGAACATCAGTGTGCCTGACTACAGAGTCACCTATTACTAGAGTGTTGGGTATGTTGTTATGCCTTATGGGCTGTGGTTGAGTGGCACACTGAGTTTGTGGGCTATGTGTCATTTGGGTTGTGTTGGGGGGTGGAGTTTGTTTGCGTTTCTGCTTTGGAGGTCCCTGATGCTTGGGTAAGTTTTTATTGAGAGCCTCTGCAAATGTAGGTGTGTGTTTTGTGTTTCTATGTGTGTGTTTTGGTGATGTAGGTTTTGAGGGACTATGTGATGAGTGTGGTGTGGTGCAAGTGTTTACCTTCTCCTCTTGACTGTCTAGTCCAGTCTTGGGTGAAGAGAGCTTTGCTTCCAGTTTGGCTATATAAGTGCATCTCTCACAGGTTGCAGTGTTGGGTAGTAGGAGGAAAAGGTAGTGTTGGGTGGTAAGAGGAAAGGGTTGTCTGTGTACATGAGGTAATTGCTGCATTGCCCCAAGATGCCCAGATTCATCAGGTAGACAGGAGAAATCACCGGGAGCTGACTCTTAGACATGCCTGGACAGGTGCTTATTTATTAAGTACTAAAAACTGCTTTCCTCTAGACAAGTGAGGAAAGTTGAGTGTTGTAGTAATTTGCAGCTTATTTAGTTCTTACAATGAGTTCTGAACAAGTGCTGAGTTCAAAAAAACAGATTTGAGTGCTGAAACTAGAAAACTGGCTAGTTCTAAGAAACAAAATTAAGCTAGAAGGCTTGTCTCCAACACAAAAAGGCTTGGGGGCTCAGAAGCCTACAAACAGTCTAGACCACTTACAGGAAAGACAGGGAACAAGCTTAAAATTTTGTTTTTCTTTCTTAGATGCTCTCTTTGTACGCAGGAGGAGTGCCTGAAATCAGAATATGATCTCACTGCACTCCGTTGAGTGAGCAAATGAGATGGGCCCAGAAGGAGTATCCAAACACAAACTTACAAGAGGGGCGAGCAGTTTCAAAGCCACCAAGATTAACACCAAAACAAAACCAGGGAGGGTGGGTGAGGAACTAACTGAAAAAACAGAGTCAAAACTTCCAGTTCAGTTAATATTCAATGCAACACAAATAAATCAATTAAAAAATGCTGTATTATTTGAAAAAAGTGCAGATAAAAGGTACTTAAATTCTCTTATACATCCAGTTGAATACAGCTAGATCTTAGCCGGCCAAAGCTCAGGATTTAAGCAGAAAATATTCCAAAATGCACTACTTAAATAGGCAGTAACAGAATATCAAAGAATGAGACTACCCCTGACCGCAATTACTGTCTATGCAGGAATTCTAACAGGCAATAAAATCTAGCTAGCACTAACTGAAAAAACAGAGTCAAAACTTCCAGTTCAGTTAATATTTAATGCAACACAAATAAATCAATTAAAATGCTGTATTATTTGAAAAAAGTGCAGATAAAAGGTACTTAAATTCCCTTATACGTCCCGTTGAATACAGCTAGATCTTAAACGGCGAAAGCTCAGGCTTTAAGCAGAAAATATTCCAAAATGTACCACTTAAATAGGCAGTAACAGAATATCAATGAATGAGACTACCCCCTACTGCAATTACTGTATGTGTAGGAATTCTAACAGGCAATAAAATCTAGCTAGCACTAACTGAAAAAACAGAGTCAAAACTTCCAGTTCAGTTAATATTCAATGCAACACAAATAAATCAATTAAAATGCTGTATTATTTGAAAAAAGTGCAGATAAACAGTACTTAAATTCTCTTATACGTCCAGTTGAATACAGCTAGATCTTAGCTGGCCAAAGCTCAGGTTTTAAGCAGAAAATATTCCAAAATGTACCACTTAAATAGGCAGTAACAGAATATCAATGAATGAGACTACCCCCGACTACAATTACTGTCTATGCAGGAATTCTAACAGGCAATAAAATCTAGCTAGCACTAACTGAAAAAAAACAGAGTCAAAACTTCCAGTTCAGTTAATATTTAATGCAACACAAATAAATCAATTAAAATGCAGTATTATTTGAATAAAAAGTGCAGATAAAAGGTACTTAAATTCTGCTATACGTCCAGTTGAATACAGCTAGATCTTAGCCTGCCAAAGCTCAGGTTTTAAGCAGAAAATATTCCAAAATGTACCACTTAAATAGGCAGTAACAGAATATCAATGAATGAGACTACCCCCCGATTGCAATTACTGTCTATGCAGGAATTCTAAAAGACAATAAAATCTAGCTAGCACTAACTGAAAAAAACAGAGTCAAAACTTCCAGTTCAGTTAATATTCAATGCAACACAAATAAATCAATTAAAATGCTGTATTATTTGAAAAAAGTGCAGATAAAAGGTACTTAAGTTCTCTTATACGTCCAGTTGAATACAGCTAGATCTTAGCTGGCCAAAGCTCAGGTTTTAAGCAGAAAATATTCCAAAATGCACCACTTAAATAGGCAGTAACAGAATATCAATGAATCAGACTACCCCTGACTGCAATTACTGTCTATGCAGGAATTCTAACAGGCAATAAAATCTAACTAGCACTAACTGAAAAAACAGAGTCAAAACTTCCAGTTCAGTTAATATTCAATGCAACACAAATAAATCAATTAAAAAGCTGTATTATTTGAAAAAAGTGCAGATAAAAGGTATGTCTCTTTCTTGATTTCCACATTCCTCTGCTTTTTACAGATTTTCATAAAATGTCCAAAATATCGCTAATACCTCTAAAGGAGGTCCCAGAGACTGCCACTTCTCTCCAACAAGCTTCTAATTCAAGTGAAACAGAGTCTCTCCCTGACTCTCTTCAAATGCAACCTAGATCAATGGACAGGTGATCACAGATTCACTCCTGGGGTGGTTGCCCATGTCCCTCCTGAACAGAGCAAGTCGGTATTAACTACCATACACCCTTACCTCTGTGAACCTCACTCACCTAACCAAAGACAACTGGGGCAACTCGGGATAAATACGGCTAGGCTTGTAAGGGTTCTAGGGCCATTAGCCTAATAACCTTATTTGAACCTACAACCTTCTATGAATCTATGACCCTATACAGATCTCTGATTAAATTTCTTGCTACAGGCTCCCTAAGTTTAGCAATAACACTTATTACTTTCTGTTGCTTAAGTCATTGTGCTAAAAGTTTTTGTGCTATGGAGTTAGTATCAAGAAACAGTTATTTAACATCAGTCTTTCTAAACTCATGCATATTATCCAGATGCCAAGGCTAGGTGTAGATGAGACTCAACAATTAACAGCTAAGATAGGAGGAGATGAGATAAAAATGGTGATGAATAATTAATCTACAGGAAATTCTCCAGAAATAGATAGAAGTTTGAAGCCTAGTAGGGAAGAAATTGATAAAGATCAGGAAGGTTTTGTTTAAATGGAGAGGAAGCACCAACATCCAAAAAGAAAGATGTGGTGAATTGTAATACCTAAAAATCATAAAGATCCATCAGACCTAGCTTCATATATGTCTATTTCAAATTTAAACCACGATTATAAAGTATTTATGTCTATAATAGCTAAAATAATGGCAACATTGATATATATGGATGTGGATTTGTAGAAGGGAGTTAAACATTTGACAGCATTAATAGAACAATGATGATCCAGAGGGAAGCAGAATGTAAGAAAATGCTGCTGCTGTTGTTGGGTCTTGATGCAGAGAAACCATTTGACAGACTGAGCTAAGATTTTATGAGTATGGCAGTTGAAGCATTTGCATTCCCTGATACAATAATAAAGTTAATTAGGAGGATATGTGAGGGATTGGAAGCAGAAAAATTAATATGGGAAAGTTCCTTTCTGATAAGTTGTGTCTGAATAGAGGAACAAGACAGGGGTGTCCTCTTTCTCCTATGAGATTTGCATTATACGTCACGCCATTGGCAAAGAAAATAAGGGAGTCATAAATTCAATTATATAACTGGTATGGTAATAAAGAAAAGCTGTTTTTATTTGCAGAAGATGTTATCTTGTACCTGATAAAACCAGAAAAGAACATCTCAGTGTTGTGGATCATTCTGAGACAGTTTCAAGTCTTTTTAGGACATAAAATTAATAAAGGCAAAACAAAGACTATATGTGTAAACTATGTACCCACTCATGAATTGGTATTTACGGGGACACAATAAAATGAATTATTTAGGAGTATGGGTTAAAAAGGATTCTGTCAAGGCAGCTAAGGAAATGCAGGAAGAGACTAAACAAAATATAATAAAAAAACTGAGAAACTGAAATTTTTGTTTATGGATATGGATAGCAAAATACAAGCAGCGAAAATGTTTTTAGTCCCTTTAATTTTATACACAGGTCAGGCATATTTTTATCAACCAGAGGAGAAGTTTTGGATAGTAATTAATAAACAGTGGAAGGGTTTGTTCTGGGTGAGGAAAAGGGCAAGGGTCAAGTGAGATAAGCTGATCTTTCCAATAGAACAAGATAGTTTAGGATTACTTGATTTGAGGAGGTATTTTAGAACTACACATTTAAGCCTCATATACATAACACAAGCAGAAAGCTATAATTCAAAGTGGAAATAGATGATGTTGAAGCAGGAGGAGTTCCAAGAAATAATGAGAGAGTCGGATTTTGGATGCAGATCATTAAGGAGAATAACAACAGTCATACAGAATATAATATTCACAAAGCAGCAGAAAGCAATATAACAATTAAGCCAACAAAAGAATGGAGAAAAGAGATTCTGATGACAGGGATGACTGCAGTTAGGGATACAGAGAATAGGGAAGAGGGGTCTGGCATTTACTGGAGAAAAAATTCAAAAAAGCCAAGGTATTGGCAGCAAATAACTAGAGAGGGAAAGGTAACAGAATGGGAAAATGCCAATAAGACATTTGGACTGTAGGCTGGAGACTTCCTTCCCCATCAGGAATTGATATCAGGGTATAGGCAAAGAGAAAGGGATAGGGGAATCTTAAGTGAAAGACTTGCTCTGGTACAGATTTTAGATGAATCTAGAACAAAAGGTTGCTGTGAAAAAAAATATAATTAGTTGGGCATATAAAATATTGCACGATAACTATAGGAATCAGTCAGAGGAGGTTAGACAACATTCGGAAGACAGATGGGATAAACAATTTACAAAGAAACAATGGGAGAACATACATATGGCTCTCAAATAAGCAACAAAGTCTATAAGATTTAGGATTTTTGCTTGGAAGTGTTTGCATTGCTATTTTTATATGACTTTATCTGATTATAATGTTCGCATGTGTGCACTGTTAGCTAGTGATGCTTATGAGAAGGTCTCCGGGAATGAGATGAATGGAGCTTGTCAACATTTTAATGGGTACATTAGTGACCTATTTATTGATGCATCCATAGATATTGATTTATTAAATTACTTTTCCATTACTAGTCCAATTACACCAGTAATGTTTGGTTTGCCGAAAATACATAAGGATATTGAAAATCCGCCTATGCGCCCAATTGTAGATGGTAGACATTCCTTTGCTTTTGGGTGCGCAAAATATTTGGATGTTAAGTTAAAAAAGTATCTTGAAGGTGAATTGCACATTTGTTGCGATTCTTGGACCTTCTTAAAAGCCATTAATAGTTTGAAGTTTCATGATAAATATAATTTTCTAACGACTAACATTAGAGAATTATACACTGTCATACCCCCAGGAGATTGGACTTGCTTGGGTTAGGAATTTCCTTGTGTGTAAAAGAGTGGATGGGAAGGAAATTGACTTATTAGTTTACATTCTGGAATTGGTTTTAACCAATAATTACTTTATGTTCAATGGGGATTATTACCCGCAGAAGACCTGGGTAGCGATGGGTTCTCCCTGTGGTGCAACATTTGCTAATATAGTTATGGCGCACTGGGAGAAAAAGTTTTTATTTAAGGATGACCTTTTGAAGTGAAATGCTATTTGGTATACTCGCTACCTGGATGATATTTTTATAATCTGGGAGGGTAATTTGGATTCGGTAGAAGCCTTTATTGAACATATTAGTAGTTTTACTGATTTTTTTAGGTTTACATTTGAATTTAAAACTGACTCCATTTCAGATTTGGACATTAAACTTAATTAAAGGATTTAGTTAATAAAAGATTAATTTCTAAGATCTTTAGGAAGGCCACTTATTCTAATGCCTTCCTACATTGGTCAAGTGCCCACCCCTATCACCAAAGAAGGCTGTTGTGTAGGGGCAGATGGTTAGAGCATCAAGAATGGTCACAGATTAATCTGATTTTATTTTAGAATGTAATCTATTGAAAAAGTATGTTTATTAAAAGGGGTTATCCCCCCATTTAATAGATGAAATGTTTGATGAAGTCAGTTTTAAAAGAAGGATTGGGACTTTTAAGCTCCTTCTATGTACTGATGTATTGGTTGGGGACTCTTTGACCCCTGTGGAAATGGGTATGCTCGGTGGTGATATGACCACGGGTAACTTTGGCCAGAATCAGTTTAATATTGAATCTGATGTAAAAGATGAAATCTCACAAAGTGGCTGTATTACTACTTTCTCACTTGATGCGGACAACTTAAGATACATTATTAATAAGAATTGGTGCTTCCTTAGGGAGGACACTTTGATTAATGGAAGAATAAAGAAAAAAACCTGAAATTGTGTTTAGAAAGGGTAATAATTTGAAAAATATTTTAGAAAGGAACACAAAGGAAGTTATTACTAATGATAGGATGTCTAAATGTGTTTTTTGTCATTTTTGTAAATCTGTGAATGTCACAAATTCAATTAATATGTATGGGAGGACTTATTTCCTGAAGAGCAATTATAACTGTCTTTCTAAAAATGTGGTTTATTTGGCTACTGTCAGTTTTGTCCTGCATTTTATATAGGAAGGGCAGAAAGATGCCTTAAACAGCATATTTATAAACATATATATAATATTAGGAAATTAAATATGAACAATGCCCTAGCCAGGCACATTAATCTGTATCCATTGCATGCTTTTTTATTTTGTGTGATTGATCAAGTAGTGGTACAGATGGGGGGGTCCTGTAGCCTTAAAATTGGATGAGAAGGAGCTAATCTGGCAAGTGAGATTTAATGCACATTTTTTCCCAGGGCTAAACGATAACTTGTCTATTAAATGCATTTTAAGATTAAAATCATGTTTTAGATGAATATATTTTTGCGGCACTTGATTTGTATTCATCTTTTAACTTGATTAAAAATGTTTGTATGATATGAGATTTTTAGGGATAATGAAAATGTTTGGGATTTGTATCTGTTTAAGAGTTAATTAATTATTTAATTAATTAATTTATTAATTTATGTGATGTTTTTGGAGGGATATTTAAAGGATGTAGTATGATTACTGTTTTGTCTGATGAAGTTTGCCTATGAAGTAAACGAAAGTCCTTACTACATATTTAGCTGGTCTGGCGGGGGTTTTTTTGGCTTTTTGGTTTTTATATGTTTGTTTTTTCTTTGGTTTGAACTTATTTTTATACCCCAAACAGACTCCAAAGAATTTTTCCTTAGGTAGATAAGTGTTGGAGGTGTGGTGGGGAAGAAAGAAGTATCTGGGAAAATATGTTTTGGGGTGTAATAAGTTGGCAGACTTTAAAAATTCCCTACAGAGTACACTGTTAGAAATATTGAGTGAGTAAATTGGTATAACTAAAGAAAATTTTTTTTTTGTTTTTTTTTTTTTTTTTAGCTGGGATACAGGATCTGAATTGCCTAGACATACTAAGGCCTTGTTAAGTTTAATTCTGGTGACTGCCAAAACATCAATTACTAGAAAATGAAAATCAAAGTCTAAACCAACTGTATTTGAAATAGTGAATATTGCAACAAGGCAGGAAGGGGAATCTTTAGAAAAGCATAGTAGCAAATTACATAGAAAAAATGGAAATTGTGGGAACAGTACATGCAGAATAATCTTTTGGAGGATGAGTGAGGTTTAAAGGAAGGCAGGAATTGTGGAATTTATTCAATGTCAGATTGCTAATAATTGTACAAAGGTATATATGTGATATATAATGTTTTTAACAGTGAACATGTTAATATGTGTTCTTTTATATAAATGCATGTTTGCCTATCTGTTAAATGAGAATTCAATGTTGTTTGTCTTTTGGCTTTTCCCGGTAAGGGGTTGCCACAGTGGAACTCCGGTCCACTAATGATTGTCAGATTGCTAATAATTGTACAAAGGTATATATGTGATATATAATGTTTTTAACAGTGAACATGTTAATATGTGTTCTTTTATATAAATGCACGTTTACCTATCTGTTAAATGAGAATTCAATGTTGTTTGTCTTTTGGCTTTTCCCGGTAAGGGGTTGACACAGTGGAACTCTGGTCCGCTAATGATTGGCAGTAGATTTTTACGAAACGCCGAGGGGCCAGCTCGACACTCGACACTCAACCTTCAACGAAGGCATGCCCATTTACGCACGCATATCTTTCGAACGCTACCGAACCATGGGGAGGACATGCAGACTCCACACAGAAGGCACTCCCTAGCCCAGCTGAGAATCGAACGGGAGAACCTCTTTCTGTGAGGTAACAACGCTACCACAGTACCACCACGGCACTTAAATGAGAATTCAATAAAAGTGCTAAAAAATAAAATATTAAATTTCCATATAAAAAGTGCATCATTCTTGATTCTCATTTCAAATGAACATACAATTATTATGATTCTGATATACACTAATTTTATCAGTATGGAAGACAATGCAAAATATATGTTTTTAAGAAACAAATGGGGAAAAAATGAACATCCACATGGCTACATAATATTACTGGTGGTACCTAGCAATAAAGGACCATTTCTCTGTAAACATGCAAAGTATTATTCAGATACATGGTTGACTTAGCTGGTAATTCCATCTGTATAGACACATACACATCTTTACCTTCTTGTAATGCAGCCTACTGCAAATGAGTCAAATGGGAGGAGATTAATAAGTCCAGTGACAACAACAACAAAAAATCATGTACTCAGGCAAACAAAAAAATACTGAATTTTGATTTGAGATGTAAAGACAACTGAGTAAAGAGGTACTGTAGGTCATTAATGTACTCACCATATTTAGCAGAAGCTCACATGAGAACTCTCAGCAGAAATTTAACATAATGCAAAATGTCAGACTGGCAATAAAGACACATAACTAAAGTCACAGGGTCCTGTCTTTGAAAGGCTATGTCTTTTTCACACTGAGATATCATTCTAAAACTTCCAGCTAACAACAAGGCATTTAGCTGAAAAACACACATAAAAATGCTACTCACACCTTACAGCTCCCACTGCAACACACCTCTGAATTTGACTCCACAGCTTTAGCCGCATAAAAGCATGGCACTGTACCCATGGCAAGCTACCACTGAAAATATATATTTCTTCTAGTAAAATATCCCAATAACATCCTAGGATGCCTCTTAAACTGTCTAAAATATGACTTATCAAGACCCTTAGAGTCACTTTGTAACTAGTGTCTTAAAACAGGCTTTGTATAATGGAATGGAGTACAGTCATTCCCCTGATAGGTAAACATTTTGGCTACTCAATGCACAATGAAAAAAAGAAATCTCTAAGAGATAACTCTGAGATTTCAACATGCAGGGTGGACCAGACCATTAAGGAGCAAATCCTCCTCAATTAATGAAGGGTGTCAGGGAAGAATAGAAGTTTACCTCAGTTATGAGTGACATAGTAAAAAATAACCAATTATTAACTGTGATAAGATGGAATATAACAGTGAGAGACTAAGGGACGTGGAGGATGCAGAGTTGTGGAGGTTGAATCATCTTCAAGAAGTAGAAGTTAAACTCCAAACAACGGATAAGAGAGTTCAGATCGTAAAACCCCTGTTAGAATCTCTAGAAAGCAAGTGCAGGGACCTTGAAGATAGTGCTTATGGCAATAATCTAAGATTTGTCAGAAAATTGGAAGGAGAGAAGGGTTTAGACTGCTTAAAACAGTGATCTCCAACCTTTTTTGCACCAAGGACCAGCATCAATGTAAGACAATTTTCCATGGAGCGGCCATCTTGTGGTGTACATAATAAAGTCGATTTTTAATTATTTATTTGACATTTGTTTAAAGAGGAGGCCAGACCTGGGGAGAAAAGCTCCAAAGTACAATAAAAAGACAGCTGACAATAATTACCAAAAAAAAAAAAAAGTGTACAGTCTGCTTAACAGCATAACAATGATCTGCTAAGGTTGAGAGGTAATTAAACCTAATGGCACCCTTACAGATTTTATGTTTATAAGAGCAATATTTAAAATCTGTCCCTATTATTTGGCTCTGTCCAGCATACCTCTCAACTGTACAGATTTTGATAGTATGTCCAGATTTTTGCCTCATATTTTTGGTCTTTTTCTCATAAAATTGTTGTTTTCTGGCAAATAACTGGCAGATCATTGAGGGTGAAGTCAGAAAATAATGACAGACAGTTGATTTTCATACTTCATACCCTTCATAAAATTCATGCTAATGCAAAAATAGAAGTTATGTTCTTACCATAACGTTCCATGTTAGTTGTCTTCTTCTCGCCTTCTTTCTTGCTGGATGGGTTCAGAGTCGACCTCGGCTCCGACTCGGCCACTCTAAAAGCTCGAAAGTTGGTTCCACCGGCTCGAGGCTCCCCTTATATCCCACAATGCTAGGCGGTATTACCTGGAAAAGGGAAAACCACCTCTATAAAAGGAAAGGAAGAAGGTGACCTGAAACCTGATGAAGGAATATATGCAAAGTATAGCATATACATATATACAATAGAGGTGGAAGAAAGAGAGGTCACAATCAAACTCCTCTAGGTCTGTCCAGGCTAGGGGGAAGGAGGGTGGGACGCAAGAAAGAAGGCGAGAAGAATGACAACTAACATGGAACGTTATGGTAAGAACATAACTTCTATATGTTAAGTTGTCTATCTCGCCTTCATTCTTGCTGGATGGGACCGCGTCCCTAGCACCTTGTCCCGGGTGGCCTATCGGAACAGACTCTTGAGAACAGTGGAACCAAAATTAGCTCTATGTCTAGAAGCTAGATCCAACTTGTAATGAGAAATGAAAGTGTGAGGAGTAGCCCATGTAGCTGCTGCACAAATGGTATCAATAGGCAGCCTGTCTTGGAAAGCTAAAGAGGTAGCCAAAGCCCTAGTCGAATGAGCCTTAGGTTTGTTAGGCAACTTTTCATACACAAAGGAAATCAGGGATGTTAGCCATCTGGAGAGTGATACCTTAGAAACTGCAAGGCCCTCTCTACCTTCTGCATAAGAAACAAACAACTGGTCAGTTTTTCTGATCTGTTTGGTCCTGTCCAAATAATATCTCAATTGACGATGAACATCTAGCCAATGCAATTTTTGTTCAGACCTGTTAGAAAAGTTAGGAAAAAACACAGGGAGGTCTATGTCTTGATTTAGATTTGCCACAGAGGCTACTTTAGGTAAGAAGGATGGATTGGTCCATAAGGATACCCTATCCTTATGAAACAACAGATAGGGTGGTCGACAGCTGAGTGCATGAAGTTCTGAGACCCTTCTAGCTGAAGTAATAGCTACCAGAAAGAGAGTCTTCCAGGATAGCAATTTCATTGAACAAGAAGCTGCAGGTTCAAAAGGGGGAAGAATCAAAGATGTGAGAACTAAATTAAGGTCCCAAGAAGGAGGAGGAGTTCTTATCGGAGGCTTAAGGAGAAAAACTCCCTTCAAGAACGCTTTGCAAAGCTTGTGGGACATGATGGCAGAATCTGAGATGCCCACATGAAAGTTAGATATAGCTGCCAATTGAACTTTAAGAGTAGAAGGAGATGAACCTGCATGAAAAAGTTCAGCTAGAAAATCCAGAACTGTTTGGATGGGAGCAGTGAAAGGATCTAAGTCCCTTCCTTGAGCCCAATAGGCGAAACGTTTCCATTTACTCAGATAAATCTTCCTAGTGGAAGATTTATGAGAAGCTATCAAGATATCTCGAACAGAGTGAGATATTTGAGGAAGCCTGGCTAAGGTTGGAACTGGAGGAACCAAGCAGTGAGGTTCAGAGAGGGGAGGGAGCGATGTAACTGACCCGACTGATGGATCAAAAGATCTGGAACTAGGTCCAGATGCCAAGGTTGCTCCAACAGAAATTGATGTAGAAAGGGGAACCAAACCTGTCGAGGCCAGTAAGGAGCAATGAAGATCAATGAGGCCTTCTGAGCGATAGCTTTCTATATCACTTGAGAGATTAGTGGGAAGGGAGGAAATGCATACAGAAGTCCCCGGGGCCAAACTTGGACTAGAGCGTCTCTGCTGGGCTGGCCTGGTAACGGGAATAGGGTGAAATAATCTCTGCACTTGCTGTTTTGGGGAGTAGCAAAAAGGTCGCAGCAAGGCTGACCCCACTTGAGAAAAATTTTCTCCAAAATAGAATCTTTCAGAGACCACTCGTGAGGCATGAGGATAGCTCTGCTCAACTTGTCCGCAATAAGATTGGACTTCCCGGGGATGTGCGTTGCAATCAGAAACCGCTGAGAAGAAATCGCCCATTGCTACAGTCTGAGTGCTTCTCGACATAGGGGATAGGACCTGGTTCCGCCTTGTTTGTTGATATACCACACTACAGACATGTTGTCCGTCTGGATTGCTATCGTTCCCAAGGGAAGAGAGTCTTGAAGGGCTTGCAACGCTAAAAGCACTGCTCTCATCTCTAGAACATTTATATGCAAGTGGCGTTCATCTGTTTGCCATATGTCCTGGACTGTTCTGCCCTGATAATGCCCCCCCCCACCCGATCAGGGAGGCGTCCGTTGTCAGAGTAGCAACCGGAGGGGGAGGAACAAAGGGTCTTCCCAGGAAGAGCTGGGGGGAAGAAATCCACCAAAGAAGATGATTCTTGCATGCTTGCGTAATCATAATGGTGTGGGACATCGGAAGTTGTTGGTACGACTATTGTGTGAAGAGTATCCATTGAAGGATTCTCATGTGAAATCTGGCTAATAGAAGTAGAGGGATAGCAGCTGCCATAATCCCTAGTACTTTCAGAACTAATCTGACTTTGACTCTGTTGCTGTGGAAGAGAAGGGAGACCAGTTTGCGTATGTCTGCTATTCTTTGGTCTGTGAGTCTCGCAGACATGTTGACTGTGTCTAGATTTGCGCCTATGAAGGTAATAGCACGACAAGGTGACAAAACAGACTTTTCGCAATTTATTGAGATACCTAACTTTTGACAAATGCGAAAGGTGTAGTCTCTGGCTATTAGAAGAAGATGCCTGGTAGGAGCTGTGAGGAGCCAGTCGTCTAAGTATGGAAACACCTGGAATCCTTGACGTCTCAGGTGAGAAGCTACCACTGCCATGCATTTGGTAAACACCCGGGGGCAGTGGTGAGTCCAAAGGGCAGGGCTCTGAATTGAAAGTGACTGGTTCCCAGCCTGAAGCGGAGGAATCTCCTGGAGCGTCTGTTCATTTTTATATGATAGTACGCATCCTGGAGGTCTATAGAGCACATCCAGTTTTCCTTTCCCAATAGGGGTAGGATGGATTGTAGCGTGACCATCCGAAATCTTGTTTTATTGACCGACTTGTTCAAGATACTGAGATCCAAAATGGGTCTCCAGTCCCCTGTTTTCTTTGGAACCAAAAAGAACTTGGAGTAGATTCCGGATCCTTGCTGGTCTGCTGGCACTGGCTGAATGGCTCTTTTTGCAAGCAACTTTGAAATTTCCAATGCTGCTTGATCCCTTTGAGCAGGTGGAACATCTGGAAGGGATTTTTTTGATTGATTTGGAATATGAAAGAACGGAATGGAATAGCCTTCGGAAATGATGGACTGTACCCACTTGTCTTGAGTTAGGGATCGCCAGGCTTCTGGGTACAGTGATAATCTTCCCCCGACTGCCTCCAAAGGTGGACAGTCGGGCAACACCTCAGGGATGCTGGAAGGGCTTATCGGAAAGGGTTTCTCGATTGCCCTGGTTCTGCGGACCCCCCCTGCCCCTAGGGCGACGTCTACCATTGTTGTTCCCTCCTCTGCCTCTGGAGGGGAACCGACTCTGTCGCCAGGCAAAGTCCCTTGAGATTGTTTATGAACCACATTTTCCCACTTTTCTGGCCTTTGGGGTAAGGCCTAGAAGGAGTAGAAAAACGGACTCCGACGGCAGAAAGAGTTTTGCCATCCGTCTTGCACCTCGTCAAGGTTTCTTTCACTTGAGGGCCAAAGAGGGATGATCCATCAAACGGGGAATTAGTGAAAGACGTTTTAAAGGGGTCCGCAAAATTGCATAGCTGCATCCAGGCATGCCGGCGTAAGGCCACACCTGTCCCTGCGGCTCTGCTCGCTCCATCAGCCGCATATGAGAGGAGGCGCATGGAGGAGTTAGCTATAGAATTTAGGGTAGCCAGCTGAGCGTTCATCTTATCCTGAAAACCGGCAGCTGTAGGATCCTTTAACATCTCACTCGCTTCCTTGATCAAGTCTCTTTGAAGACGAGTGAAATGACAGAGGTAGTTCAGCGAACGCATAGCAAAGGTCGCTGATGAAAACATCCGCTTCCCATACCTGCCCATAGACCTAGATTCCTTGTTAGGAGGATGGACAGGCACCGAAGGATCAGCTAGCTCCTTCTTAGTGGTGGCAGCTACCACCATAGCATCCACAGAAACTCCCTTAGTCAGAAATTGCTTATCTGCTGGTGCTGTGATAAACTTTGAAGGTCTCCTGGGGGTGGAATCCACAGAGTCAGGAGCCGTCCAAGCCTTTTTAGCTACCACCTGCATGAGGGAGTCAAAGGGGGGGGCACCCAGGAGGTGGAAGGGCGAGAGCCAAATGCCTCAAGATACACAGATTCATCCTCCGAAGGGTTAAGGGCTGGCCAATTTCCCCTCTGTTTCAGGATCTCTAGAATGTCTGCAAAGGAGACATCTTCAGAAGGGGAACAGGGGGAACCCTCGGAATCCTCTAAATCTGTGTCAGAGGTGACAGACTCAGGTGAGTCTATGTGCTTCCTCTTGCACTTTCTCTTCCTAGGGGGCTCCCCTGCCAATTCAGGAGAGGCCTCGGAAGAGGATGAGATCCCCACAGGGAATTCTTGAGGAGCTGGCTCTCTGCGGTCTGGGATGAGGGAGTGAGCAGACATAACCTGAGGCACCGAAGAGGGAGGGACGGACAGAGCCGACTGTGGAGTTGAACCGGGTTCCAACACACTCCGCATGACCTCGAAGGCACCCCTGTCAGACAGAGCCAAAGGTCCCCGCTCCGAAAAGCTGAGAACCTCCCTTGGCACCGACAGTGATGGCTCCGACGCCGATGTCGGAGCCGAACTCACCAGCGCCGAAGTGCCGAGAGGGAGAGCGGGGTCGGACAAGGGTCCGATGCAACTCACCCCCTCGGAGCCGACGAGGGAAGTCCGGCACCGAGATTCTTCCAAGGAAGAAATCAGAGCCGACGACGGAACCGAAGACAATTGTATCGGTTCCGACGCTACCACAGTCTCGGTTCCGAAACGCCCCAGCTCCGAGCTCAAAGGAGTCGGAGGAGGAACATTTTGAGGGATAGGGTTAAGCATCGACTGATGAGTCGGGCTCTGAAGCATTTGGGCCAGTGCCTCGGACTTAAGAAGTCGACTCACTACCCTCTGAAGGTCATGATCTGAAAGCCTTGATGATCTAGAGGAGTGAGATCTATGGCTCCGTTCAGACAGCAAGGGAGATGCTGGAGCCGAATGAACGGAGCCAAGGGACGGTGACCTGGACCTCTTTCTAGATGTCGGTTCCGATGGTCTGATCGGAGCCGACTCAGAAATTTCCAATGCCTCGGCTCCAGCTGGAGCCGAGGGAACCACAGAAGTAGTAGTTCGAGTCTCATCGGCTCCAGCCGGAGCCGATGTCGTAGTAGGCTTCGAAGCCTTAGGCGTCGACTCAGTAGCTGGAGTCGAGGACCTATGAGCCTTAGAGGGTTTACCCGAAGTAGCAGTAGGGGGACCCTCAGGCTTAAGCAAGCCCCTTAAGATGAGCTTGTTCTTTCTTTCCTGCAGGACTCTAGGGCTGAAGCCATGGCATACAGCACAAGAGTCCTGCAGGTGTAAAGGTCCCAGGCAGTACACACAAGAAGTGTGACCGTCTGTCAGAGACATTTTCTGACAGCACGAGTCACACTTCTTGAAGCCTGAGACCTTCGAATCCTTGGACATGTCAAGGAACAAGTGTAACCACACACAAACACAAACACACCGATTACACTATAAACTAAAAACAGAAACTTAAACTAAGTAATTAGCTGTTTACTGTTATAAGTCCCTACAGAAAACACACACACTCCAAGGGAATGGGAGGGCCTGAAGGCCTAAGGGAAGAACTATAAGTTCTTAAGGTAAAAAAATAAAGAAAACTAGATTAAAGGGATCAAAGTCCTTTAAGGTAAGGGGAAACTGTATGGAAAACTAAATTAAAGGGTTTCTAATCAACTTTTTAAACTAGTTCCTACACTAACCTGAAGCCGGTGAAGCAACATGTCTCGATAGCTGTAGCGGCAAACGAGATCTGAGGTAATACCGCCTAGCATTGTGGGATATAAGGGGAGCCTCGAGCCGGTGGAACCAACTCTTAAGCTTTTAGAGTGGCCGAGTCGGAGCCGAGGTCGGCTCCGAACCCATCCAGCAAGAATGAAGGCGAGATAGACAACTTAACATCTTGTATTTCTATCAACGTTCGAAGTTTGTAAGAGCAGTACTTAAAAGTATCCCTATTTTGGGCCTTTGTCCCCCCATTATTTTTGGCTTTGTCCAGATTTCTTGATCTAAGTAAGAGGCTGAGAGGTATTCATACCTCTCAACTGTACAGATTTTCACAGAATGTCCAGAATTTTCCCTCTAAGTTTTAGTCTGTTCCTCATAACTTTTGTGATTTTCTGGCAAATCACTGGGATGATCTGAGGACTGAAGTCACTAAATAATGATATACATTTGTATTTCAGACCTCATATCCTTCAGAAAAATGCATGGTAAGGCAAATCCTGTTATTCTAGCAACTTTCTATGGTTACAAGAGCAATATTTAAAATCTGCCCCCATTTGTCCCCCCATTCTGTTAGGCTTTGCCCAGATATTTTGCACTACTAAGAGGTTGAGAGGTATGGTGTGTGTGTGTGTGTGTGTGTGTGTGTGTGTGTGTGTGTGTGTGTGTGTGTGTGTGAGACAGAGAAAGAAGGGGGAGAGAGAGAGTGAAGAGTGAAAGTGATCACTGGCAGCAGCAGAAATGAGGTTTTTGTGCCTTACGTCCATACCACACACGCACACACACACACACACACACACACACACACACACACACACACACAGTCTCTTTTGCATTCATGCATGCATTCACTCACACACATCGCTCTCACTCTTTTCCAATCTCTCACACACAGTCACTCCCTCATTCATACCTGCATTCACTCACACATTGCTCTGTCTGTCACACCCACACTCCACACACCACTTACACATTCATTCATACATCGCTCTCACTCTCCTGATCTCACACACACACATACAGTCACTTCCCCATTCATGCCTGCATTCATGCACACATCTCTGTCACACCCACATGCCACCCACCCACTTACGCATTATTCATACATCACTATCACTCTGTCACACCCACATGCCAGACACCCACTTACGAATTCATTCATACATCGTTCTCACTTTCCCAATATCACACATACACAGACACAGTCACTTCCTCATTCATACCTGCATTCATTGACACATCGATCTGACTCTTATGATCTCACACACACACACACACACACACACACACACACACACACACACACACACACACACACACACACACACCTACACAGATTCTTTGGCTTTCATGCATGCATTCACTCAAACACACAGACACATAAACACACTCATAAGGCATTCACTTACCTAACGGCCCAGTGCTAAGTGCTCCACGGCCCAGTGGTTGGGGACCACTGGCTTAAAATACATGGTAGCAGAAGGGTCTAGCCTTTCTCTAAAGGACAATGTGATTTATCAGGCTTACACAGTTTTTCTAACTGTACAAGTGAAGAGAAAGTAACCTCATAGCTGGCCTTAGGCATAGGCCAACTAGGCGGCTGCCTAGAGTGCCACTCTAGCAGGAGCACTTTTCCAGTAATTTGGATGGTGTAGGTAAACCAGGATGGGGGCACAGGGTGGTGTTGGGGGGCGCTGTAGAGACCTTTTGCCTAGGGCACCAGTTGACCAAAGGCTGGTCCTGCCTTATCCTGTTTTGGTAAACTTTGAATCTTTTGGACTCAAGAAGATGATAAGATTGGGTATTTGGACCCCAAGCAAGATAATTAAAATAGGTGACGTGTTTTCTGTGATAATAAATGCTGCAACTCTACAGGCTAAGACTTTCTTGTTTGGCAACGATTTGAGTCTGCAAGAAATTGAAAATGGTATTTTTGCCAGGACTCACAATAACCTCTTAAATGCTGTGGAAGCACTGAAGAAATTAAACGAAAATAGAGAACTGCATAAGAACAGCCTTTGACCTCTCAGTGATATATTAGTAGCTCCCAAGTGGTTGACAGATTGAACTGAACTTTGGAACCATTGCCATTATCTTGAAATAGGTTGCAGCAAAGGCAACGATTTGCATTGCCTCCATGAGTTATTAGTGAAGTAGAGGAATCTACTGTACAGAATAATCACATAATCTAAAGAAACTACATGGAAAATATTCATTATATGCCTGAGGACTTATGATCTGTGTTTTTCTGGCTCATTCTTCTTTGATTTTTAGTTTAACTTGAATCCTACAAAGGATATTTCCTTCTGTGGATGTAATTATATCCAAAAGGCTTAACAGGCGTACAAGAAGTCTCAGTCAGATAATGCAAATACAGTTATATGCTGGAAGGCACTAATTTATGTAAACAGTTATATAAGTGTGTTTTTTTGGGTGGTTAGCTATACTTGAGGTACTTTTTTATTGAAGGAGCAGCAAAACTCACATTTGAGGGCTCTTTTTCTCGAAAATTAGATGATGTTAATTAATATTACTGTAGCAAAGCTATTATGTACTCTACATGGATTTCTGACTAAATATGTTATACAGGACAACTTATAAATGTTATTGCATTATCTTTGAAAGTAAAAAGGCTTAATTCTCCCCTGAAGTGGTCCAGTATTTTTCTTATATTAAAATGTTTTCTCCAGGAGTTACAGGAAACTCATTTAACAAATGCAAAATATGAAAAATTGTTAAAGTTTGAATACAAACAGCATCAGAACCACTAGATCCAAGGATTTAAATTTTGCCTGTAACATAAATAAGACATGTTGCCAAGACAAATATGTGTCTCAGAGGATCCTACTTCTCTGGATCAGGCTACTCATCCATGTGAAGAAGAGTCCATCCATAACCTTATTTAAGTGCAGCCTTCATCAATGTGACCAATAGATGGAAAATCAGAACTTCACTCTGGGTCTAACCCCCATGTCTCTGATAGAAAGAGGCAGGCAGTAATGCCCAAACTAACATACCTCCCACATAACCTCTAGGAACTTCCTAGCTAACAATCTCCCCCATCTAATAAACACCCATGATGCATAGGGACACAAATGGGTTGGACTGCACAGCTAGGCTTAGAAAGGCCCTAGTGGCCGTTAGCATGTATATACCTATGAACCTATACACGCAAATATTTGCATCTTCACTGAACAATGGTAAAAGGAGGGGGCTTGTACCATGTTCAGAAAAGGGTTTCCATTTGAGCCTGCAACACATTGGGTAGACAAAGACAGAAGCAGATTTGTAGCTTGTAAAGGCTGGATTTATAGGAAGGAAGGTCACCTTTATTAGCATCTATCTCCCCTGGATCAAAAGTGGAAAAACATCTAAAAGGCTATGTAGGGAATAGATAGATTTCCAGGAGGGATGCGCAATGTTTGGAGGGGACTAGAACATTGTTTTCATTCTAAATTAGGTAGAGATCTGGAGATCCTGGTACTGTAGAATTTTGTTTCCCATATTTAAAAGGAGCAGTAATGATAGATGTGGCATCTTGGGGGGGGGGGCTTTAACCCAATTTTATACATGCTATTCCTACTCCTATAAGGCATTTTCCAGGACATAGAAAGTACTTATCACTGCTGAGCAAGCTTACATAGTTGTTGGGTTTTCCAGTGAAGTGATCATAATATTTGACCATACTCTATTGCTATTTGACATACTCCATTGCTAATGCAGCTAATGTTTAATCAGCCTCTAGCATCTAATATGACTCATTTAAATCTGCATGGTATCAAGCAGGATTTTTTCAGTACATGGCTGAGAAAATTCAATGCCTGCTTTAGTCAGGTGAATATTTTTAGTAAGTAAAGGTGGGGTATACTAAAAACAATCTATTGCAACAATTAATGCAGTATGTTAGACACTACAAATTAGATCTTAAGGTAATGTCTACTAACCTAGAGTAAAACATAAATGTATTAATGGAAGACCCTAGGATAGGTGACCTGGTTTCGGAAGCAGTGTGGTGACAAATACTCTGAGTTAGAGTGTATACAGGACCTGAATGCTGTCGTTGTAGCTAAGGCTCTGAAATGTCAGCATTTTTCCTCATCTCCTACAGTTATAAAAGCTCTAGTGATTAAGCTCTAGTGATTAGGCTGAGGTGTAGGACAGCTAAGAGGCTGGTGACAAGGGTTAGGCACGCAACTCTGGGTCTGGTGATGTAAGCTTCAGTTGAGGTGCTAGAAGCCTTTAGACTATATTATCTAGGCCTTTACAACAATGACCCCCTCACAAGTGATTACTAAGGAAACATTATTGGAATTCTTTAATATAATTCTGATTCTAGCCTCATCAGAGGCACAGCAATGGGAGTTGATGAGGCTATTTACTTGTAAGGAACTAGAATATATTATGGCTAACATGAATGCAGGTTAAGCTCCAGGATCTTAACAGTTAATATTATTGCTATATCAAGCACAAGGTAAAACATTTCTGAGAGAATCTGTAAAATTAGCCGAGTCTGCCTTTCTGCATAAAAAGATCCCAGCAAGTTGGAAACTTGCATATGTTTCTGTCATCTTCAAGCCTGAGGAAGACCTAGACATCTCCTCATTTTATTAACCAGTTATAGTTTTAAATTCTGGCTGCAAAATATTTATGCTAGCCTTGAACCATAAGATATCTTGCTATCATACTAGATTAACACTCTACAACCAGATGGAATTTACTCTAAGTAGGCAAACTTTTGACAGTATTAATAAAATGCTGCAAGTAATACACAACGCCAGTTTAACCAGATCATCTCTTCTAATTGCTGGTTTTGACAAGGAAAAAACATTTGATTGAGTTGATTGGCGGTATTTGTTTATAGTCTTCCAAAGATTTAGATTACAAGACACTTTTATAGATCTTTTGCAGGAAATTTATAACTCAAAAGCAAGAGTAAAAATAGATGGCTAAATGTTCAAAGCATATCATATAATTTGAGGAACCCAGTAGACATGCCGTCTATCACCCTACTATTTGTACTTTATCTTTAACCTCTTACAATAAAATTACACAGAGAGACAGAGAGAGAGAGAGAGAGAGTGAGTGAGATGGAATATAGCTGTAGGGCTGAGAGGTATATACTTTTTTGTTTTCACAGATGATCTGTTTGTTTATAGGGGTAACCTTGAGCAAATTCAGCATGTCTGGGGGCAAATAAAGGTATTCAGAAGGCTGCCAAAATATAGGCTAAATACAGATAAAACAAAGACTATAGCCATTAACTTCTCCCTGTCACTAGCTCTTCAAGACAAAATCCCTTATCTATGGGGTCATCAACATATTGACTATCTGAGGGTACCTATGCTAGGTGATACACAAGCTTTGAGTTAGAGAACATTTGCCAACTAACAGAAGTGTGTAGTAACTATTTTAAGTTATGGATATATTGTTTATACTGGATTTCCAACAATGGAATTTAGATTTCCAACAATGGAATTCAGTAATCCCGATGTTCATTTTACCACATATCCTATACTCTGAGCAAACACTATGGATCCTCTCTGCTCAAACCTACTTTAAAAAAAATAATAAACAAATATCCAAATCTCTAATAGGTACAAATGAAGCATAGAATAGCCTGAAAATATTGATAACAACAAAGGAGATTGCAGGACTGAGTGTACATGACCAAGAAACACAGGGCAACCCTACAGAAGAACTCTGATAATCTAGAAGGGTGAATCATCATGCTGGGTAGAAGGATATTGTATTGAGGATGAGTGGGAACAGAATAAACCTCTTATTTGGCAGAAAGGTTTGTCCAGTTTGCAGGTCTCCTCCTCATGACTAAAATATCAATATTCAGTGATCAGATCAACTCTTATTCAATTTAAGCGAAGGAATTGGAGACAGGATTTGCTCTCCGTTATGGAGAGCAATTTTATGGAGTAACAACATAAAGCAACAATCACATTTCTTGGCAAAGAAAAGTGGTCTGATATATTGGGAGCAATTGATTTTAGGAAATGGACTTCTCACATGGAAAGGTATCAAAGAACAATATAACTTATGGGAATAATATGTGGAGCTCTATCATTCTTTGTCATTACATATAGGTTGCATGAATTTTTTTACTTAAAAAATGCAAACTGGTCCAATTTAGCAAAAATAATCCTGGAAGCTAAAGGCCATAACCATAGTAACAGAATCTGTAAAAGTTATAAATGTCTAATAAAGGAACTGAGTCAGAATATGAACTCTTTAAAGAAAGCATGGGAGAACAATTCCCCACCTATTCCCCACATTATCTGGAATGCTATAGATATGCTTAGATCTCCAGAAAGTATAGGTTCTTTGACTGTCAATGCCTACACGACAGTTTTATACACCATCTAAAACATCAGTGCTGTTTTCAGTAGAATCAAGATATAGTAGATGTCCAGAGGGAGCATTGAAAGATTGGCAATATATATTTAGTACTTGTCTGAAATCTAAGCCATTTTTGGAAGAGACTCGATATTTATTGGTGCAGCTATCACCAGACCCCTGCTATTGCAGATTTTTGTTTAATCATACCATCTGGTCAAAGGCAGAAGTAGCACTAATTACATTTTTTGATTGTCTTAAAAAAAAGAATATTACAAGGAAATGGAAGAATGACTCTCCCCCTTCAACAGCTGAATTAATACTTTTAATAAATGGTGTCTGTAGGATGGAGGTGAATAAGGGGAATGTGAAGATCAATGAAAGGATGAAAATAAAGCAGATACTCTGGATTAGACTATTTAATTTGATCATCTAATTTAAAAATTAGAACTCATATGCTGCTTTGTCTAGATTTATAGGTAGACACTAGACCACTTTGCAGGCCTACACACACATGTGACCAAACAGGGACTATTTACAGCAGCTCATACATTTTAACAAACAAGGAAGTGACCACTGGTGCATGAAACAATACTACACAACCATAACAAGAGAAAAAGCAGTGACCATTCACTGAGAATGAAGACTTAAATGCAGATGTTGGCCCTGTGATATCTCAGGCTATCAAGAAGTAAAGCTGAAAGGGTATTTACGTATTATCGCAACCACATTTGGAGAGGGAGAAGCGACTCATTTCCAAGGGCTTCTCCTGCCCAGTTATGTTGCCCAACTTACTTGGGAAGTGTGTGTGTGTGTATGTGTGTGTGTGTGTGTGTGTGTGTGTGTGTGTGTGTGTGTGTGTGTGTGTGTGTGTGTGTGTGTGTGCGTGTGTGTGTGTGTGTGTGTGTGTGTGTGTGTGTGTGTGTGTGTGTGTGTGTGTGTGTGTGTGTGTGTGTATGTGTTGACAAGTGTGCAGAGGTGGTACGGATAATGGGTGAGAAATCTGAGAAGGATTTCGGAAGTACATTATCACAACCACTTTCGAAGCATGAGAAACGTCTCATTTCCAAGCCGTTCTCCTGCCAAACAAATGTGTGTCTTGACAACTGCATTTCCGAACTCTGGAAAACCGAGATTGACTTAATAATAAACTGCACAAGCAAATTAATTGAAGATCGAGAAGGGTACAAAGTACTATTCAGTTGAGGACGAAAACAGCTAAGAAAGATACGTTTACTTTCATTTTCTTTGTAAATGTGCAGGTCTGAATACCTTGCAAGTAAGCATGACATCGTAATGGTGAAAGGTTAACCCTGTTTTTCTTAAGGCTGATCTAGAGTTCATGACTGTGTTATACTTTTGGAAAGGCTATTTCTATAGTTATATGTAACAAATTTCCTTTGCAAATGGGTAGGGTGCATATTACATCTGTGGTGATGTACAGTTAATACCCGGTGAAAAACGGGACAGTTAATGGTAAAGGTCTCTATTCTTTTACACTTGGTAAGCACAATATGTTCTCCGGAAAGTGACTGTCATGAAGACAGTTCAGTGACACACACTTCCAAAGTGACTTTGACAACAGTTTTTCAGCAGCACAATGGCTTGGAACTGAGATGGTTCTGTTGCTGCGAATGTGGTTGTGATAATACGTAAGTACCGCTGAAAGTTCAAAGATAAATACTGGAGATGTGTGGTGATAATACTCAGAACTACATCAATCCAGCAGTAAGATACGCACATTTATTTTACTTTAAAGGAGTATTTCCAATTCCAGTTTAGCGGGACAAGATAAAAGTGACATCTCCCTTCATATAAATTTATTTTGGTTGGTGGAGTTGTCTAACGATGCAGTTTCCTTGTTGGGGATGATAAATGCCATAACCAATACTGATATTTGACCCTACAACATAACTTCTGCCAGACATCAGACTACTGATAAAAAATAGTGTAATGTCATAGAAAATGGGCAATAAGTTTCTGGACAGCACAATATATATATATATATATATATATATATATATATATATATGTATGATATACAGAGTAATGCAGGAGGTGCACAATGAAAATTCCTCCTCAGTTGAAAATACAGAATTCTATAAGAATACCAAAGGGGTTTAGCAAGGCATTTCTCAGAGTAGAGTGTTTCTGCACTGCAGTAGGATAAGACCCTTACAGTGGCCCAGAGGGCCTAGAATCAGCTAATGAGCTGAGGTCTGGGAGAACTAGCAAGGGATAATGGCACAGAGTGGCAGATGCTAGTTCACTCATCCTGGGGGTAAGAAGATGGTCTGATCCATTGCAATGCGAACATGTAAAGAGAGAAGTGCATTGTATGCAGTATAATGGGCCAGGGATGCAAACATGGTACTACCAACATGCATTTCTGGTAACATTCATTCACATATCTCACATATCTGAAAATGTGAAATTGGCTGGCAAAAGCCAGAGTACCTTTCTGGCTAGGCTTACATAGGCCCTAGGCCAATAGCCTATTACCTACCTATGAACCTATGTATGAACACACGGGGAAGGAACTATAGGTTCTCACAAAAGCAAGTATGCACATCAGCCACAGGATGATGGCCCAATCACTGTTTGGTTCTTGCCCCTGACACTTAAGGAATAAGTTTCATGAGGTTAACTTCCACTGGAGAGTGGGAATCCCCCATGAAGTAATGTGTAGTGCAGTGGCTTTGATGCCAAGGAAAATGAACCGGTGAGTGACTGCAGGGGGCCTGATAGTCAGCAGGTGTTAAAAGCAAAAAAAAGATTAATATGTGGATTACAGACAAAGTAAATGAAGACTGCATTTTCATTTTGCTTTGAATACTGTGCATTGTATGTGATAACTTATGATGCCATATGCAATAACCTTTAATTGCTGTTTCTCATAATTCAAAAATACAGCTGTTAGCTTTTTCTCATTTTCTTCTGCTTTTGTTGACACTGATAAAGTGCAAAACATTTATTTTACATTGCATATTAATAGTCACTGCATACTTTATTTTAGATTTCACTTCAGTGAGGAAATGCTACGGCTTAACTTGAGCTGTTGTGACAAGCTGTGCTCTTTCAATGCAAATTTATTGTTGACTGTGTCACCAAAAGTAAAAAGAAAGAAACATTTATCTGGACATTTTTGTCAGTGTTGATGAACTTTTCTCAGGGATGGCACTATAGCAGGTAATTTCTATATATGTTTAAGGATTTAAAGATTTAAATTGCTTGTAGAGCCTTAGGATATGGACTGGGTTTCGCCAGCCCTGTGGCATAGAGGGATAAAGCCCTGACTATGACCTGCTAATCCATCCAGAGAGGAAGGTGTTCTGAACCACTGCACTGCCTGCCCCCAAAGGAGTGTTGAGGAACATCTGGGGCAGCTTATGTTAGCACAGCTACATGCTGCACATAAGCCAGGATGGCATGCATCCATGCATGGGACCTCTGCAGAGCAGCAGGAAAAGCATGGGCACCAGATGCAACAGAGAAGAGTTAAGCTTGGGAACAGGGTCCATATGACTGACAAGATGGCCGGCTTGCTCACATGTGACTGTCAGTTCAAGATGGAGAATGTTTGGGAATGAATGGACTGATAGGGCTCTCATATCACTCAAGGAATGAATGGGCCACAGGGATCTAATCTTGTCCGGGAAACAAATGGACCTGACTTCTCCCCTACTGGAGGAATGAAAGGCCTGACAGCGTGCAGGCAGGGAAACCAGTGGGTAGATGATCATGTTGGGGAAAAGTATGAAAAAGGTTTTCTGTTTTCTGCTACTTTGGTGTGAGAATGACAAGATCTTGACTGTGATGTCTGTTTGGGATGTGTTATGTGCAAACAGTTTTTTGAAGGTCTGCTTGGTGGAGACAGATGACTAGGAAACACTGTGACATTTAGCACTACCTGGAAGCCTGCACAAAAGCATTTACAATTAAACTCCTATAGGATGTTTTGAACAGTCATGCAGTTCTGGTTTAAATCTGTTATTACAAATGTCAGGTTATAAATATAAATTATAATCCTTGTAACAATGAGGAAAAAAACTCATGATGGTTATTTCAGAATTACATATAAATGAACACATAGATCTTTGGATTTAGGCTACTTGAATGAGCAGAAAGAGTGTTACTACAGTTTTTGTGAGAACAAATTGCATTTGCACTTTGTAATTACGTTTTTTTTTCATTCACCTCCCTCATAGAAGGGGTTGTGCCTATTCACCCCTACTCTTAATATGACCAAGTCTGGGTTGCTGCTCAAGGAGCAGTAGAGGAAATCCCCCTTGCAGCGACCATCTTTAGAAAAATGTGAATTGGTGCACCATTAATACTTAACTGGGAATTCACTGTAATATCACATCTGTGTTGTACCTTCAGTTTCAGATCACAGTAATAACATAATACTTACTGAAGTCCTTCATTCAAAAATGACAATAGCAAGATAAGCAGTGAAAAAATTACTCTACATCAAAGGCAGAGTCAGCCAGTCTGACTACAAATAATCATCATATACAACAAAAACAAGTAGACAACAAAAACCCTCTTTCTCCAATGATTGTACAAAAAAGCAGTAAACTTAACATGTTGTGAAAAAGGATGCTGTGCATTGTTTAAATAATCTATAAGTCATTTATTGTATCTACTGTATATTATTGTTCACTCAGTTGTTTCCATTCTCATTTTTTCATTATTTTCCCTCTGTATTTATAGTTCTTATCTTGCCTTTCTGGAATCTCATTTTGTCATACATAGCTTTTCTTTTTCGTTTAACAAAGCTCACAGACATGTAACAGTGACATGGCAGCCATATTAGTAAGGGCGCAGGGGCCACCAGGCTATGACTTCATCCTAAGGGGTGCTCTCCACTGTCGCCCACAGTAGGTTAGCAAAATGTCGACCGACTATCCCTAACAAATAGTTCCCTCCATACTTTCATTTCCTTGAGAACTGTGACAGTGAAAGGCACCACATGACTAAAAGCCTTTACATCAAAACCAGAAAACACACTCAGCAAGTCTAAAAAGTTAACGAAGGTCCAAGAGAGGGCACCACTTTTTCAGCCTGTATAAGCGCTTGTTAATAACGGTCCTTAATGTTAGTGCATACTTACTGTAAAACTGTTTTGCCACCTGAAGACACTTACTTACCTATGCTTTCCTGTTGTACCTTGCTCTGCTCTCTGCCTGCAATGATAGGGTGTTGCGCAGCAGTGCCATTCAGTGCAAAACCGTGTCTGTCTTTCTCTTCGCTTTCTGTCGGCAGGGTCTCATAGCCGTCATGTGTAAGACATTTTGCATTGGATCTAAACAGTCTCGTTACCTGAGTTTTCTTGGCTAAGGAGGCCAACTTGTTTCGTCCTTTCGGATTCACTGGTTTGGTTCCATGGCTCAGGTTTGCATGCGGGAGGCAATGTCCCACAGTTTCATCACCAATAAGCCTCTCAGTATCCCCTTTACCTCTAGATGTTTTCGCAGGTAATAACCATCTTGCGGTCCTTTGACCTGTTTGGTTTATCATATGTTTGTCCACAGAGTCATCATGTCCTTCAGATACTAGGGCAGGAAGTTCAAGAACCCTGCTGCCGTCAGAAATATGACTGGAAGTAGGTTCCCACAAACAGGAATAGATTTTAGCTACCGAGACCATGCCGTTGCCGGACATTGGTATTGTTTACCTGTTGATCACCTGCAAACTTCTAAAGTGACCGTTGTGCACCGGTAGTATTACCCATACGGGAGTCCAGCCAGGGAAAGTCAATCGTCTCCTCTAAGGACAGCCTACGCCAACATTAGGGAGGGGAAATCCACCTAAATCCCCCACTAGTTTCGGAATGACTCGGAGAATACACCCAAGTCTGTCCATGCTGTTACTGACAATACAAACGCGTCTTCTGTGTGATATTATTAGGAAAACTGCAAACTGGTATCCCGATTGTCCCACCTGCTTCGTTTTATCTATTCCCTTTTCATGTGCGGGTCCTGTTGGGTCCGTGATATCGCTATTTATTTACGTATCTGTGTGTCCTAGATTTATGTTTATTAACCCGAGGAGTGAGCTAACAGTTCTCAAGCACAACCCTGGCACACTAGCAACACAAGGCTACAAATGAAAGCGAACTACAAAATAAGGAGTGCTAACGCAATGTGAGAGAAGCTTGCATTATTGGGTCTGGAGGTTCTGGTACTGTCCAGTACCGCACGCACCTGATCATATTTCTAAATGTAAATAAAGTGCAAGTCTTTGAATATTTTACAGCTGTTATAATATGCACTTCTGGATATTTTGATGTGAAAACAGTGCTTCCACCAAAACCGTCGCAGTAAGGGGCTACTGTCTATATTTTCTAACTAAAATGCTTGTGTGTACTCATACAATTTCCCTGGTGGGAATAACATAATCAGTGGGGGGGGGGCAAAAAGAGTCGGACAGCATACCTCCTGCTATCGCTCCCTGATTTTTGGAGGACCTCCTTGATTTTTCTTCACTTTCCCCCTGTCCCCGCCAAAGGTGTAACCAAAAAATCCCATTCTGTACTCACAAACTCTTTGTATTGCTCCCAACCCACCTGGTATTAAAAAAAAAAAAAACGGACGCATCATTCAAAATGTTGTTCCCCAGCAGTTAATCAATAGTACACATAATTTTCAGTGATCCCCCCTGAAACCATTAAAGATATTGTTTTTAGATTAGCAACTCATTTTGCAAGTACATTATATAACTGTTCTTAGAGGTATCACTTTGGCAAGTTGTAGACATAATATAGCTTGAGAAAACTGCAATGTTTTTGAGTGATATATATAAAAGATGTACTCTATACAGTACAAAGATTATGCCTGGCTACATCCTGACTCCTTCCTAAAATGTCTGATTTTCTAGTAAATCAATGAAGATTACTAGACTTTAGAGTTTCATATTTCTTATTCTATTAACTGTCTGAGTAAAACAGAATAATATTTACAAATCACCCACAACATGGGGGTCTTTGTACCACCATTATTTTTGTCTTAGTCCAAAATTCTTGAGTAAAGAAGTTGAGAGGTGTAGGTAGGGTCGAGAGGAAGGTGATGACACATGACACAAGGGAAGCATGATGGAATGGGTTGAACAGATGGGTAGGAGAGTAAGAGAAAGAGAGATGGAAGGAGAGCAGGTAAGAACTGCTTTTCTGTGGAGACAACAAAGCACCACTGACCCAGTCCCTCTATGTAAAAGAAAGTGTGCCCTGGTGTGGCTGCCATCTCATTCTGTAATATCTGATTGACGGCATGAGTAATCACACTAGGGCCCCTGGCATGAATGACTACAGTGGTCAAAAAGGAATTTCTTTTGTCCTAAAAAAGGGTTTTCAGTTTTTTTTTCCTTCCCCAGAACAAAGGCAGTAAATGTGAAAGATATTGTAGCAACTGAAGGCATAGTACTTACATAAATGCATGTTGTTATGCAAGTAACTGAATCACGCTGTTGCTGGTTAATTCCGTCTTTGCATCTCCTATTGCCAAGCAAGCAGTAATGCCCAACAGGTGGTGTGCTATTGTGTAAATAATGCCCAGCCAGAGGTGTACTGAGGCTCAACACACCTCTTCTCCTAAAGTCCCCAGTTTTAGTAAGGATTAAGGGAGACGGAGCTACATTTTGCTTCAGAATCAGGGATGTCCCTGAATATCAGGAGCAAGTGAGAAGTATGGACTTTATATCCATCAGAATATGCAGGTTAACATAAATCATGTTACTATAACAACTTTTTAACTTTATAAGAGCGATATTTAAAATCTGTCACTATTTTTAAGCCTTTGTTCCCCATTATTTTAGGCTTTATCCATATTTCTTGAGCTAAGAGGTTGAGAGGTATGCATACCTTTTAAAAAATTTGCATGCACTACTCAACTGATCTGTCTCACACATACATGCACTTCTGCTTTCATGCACGAAGCACCCATACACTCTCACACACAGACAGAAAGATACACACACACACACACACACACACACACACACACACACACACACACACACATTTTCTATTTTTTTAATATCCATTTGTTTTCATTTTACACTCACTAGACAGCAAAACCTCTGCTTAGTGAACATAAAGTAATGGCTTGATCGCTTTCACTCTTACTTACATGCACGCATACTCACATACACAGACACACACAATTTTCTATTTTTTTCTATTTTACACTTGCTAAACAGCAAAAGTGCTGCTTAGTGAGTATAAAATAATGGTGGCTGTTATTTCTGTTACAGTCTGAGCTCCACAGGAGCTTAATATGCTGCCATGAAGCAGTGGACTAATTTTTCAGCAGGCATTACCCACCCTTACGGAGAACATTCATTCTCCAGTCAGAGTGGCAATGATGTACAGGATGCCCATTCTCCAATGAAAATTAATCAATTTTAATTCAATATTTAATGCAACCAGCTATGAAAATATGCAGCACTATACTATAGAATTGTGAATGCTTGTGGATTTAACCTGCCAGTCGTACACAATAAAAAAATTAATAGAATAGTTAAACATTTCTAATATAAATGAGTCTGACATATCCGAACATTTACAAATGAAACAATGCTCAATAAAGAATAAATTGATACTGAAAGTTACAAAATAATACATGAATGACAAAAAGGTGCACATGTCATATCAGAAGACTTCAATTTATTAATAAAATAGTTTGCTACATATCTTTCAATTGTACAGAATTTCTCAGACTGTCCAGCTTTTTTGCTTCATATATTTGATCTGTTCCTCAAAAAATTTGTTTTTCTTGCAAATCATGATTGAAGATACCAAACACTGACAGACATTTGAGTTTCAGACTTCATATCTTTCAGAAAATGCATACTAATGCAAAACTTTAAGTTTATAAGAGCAGTATTTAATATCTGTCCCCAATTTGGGCCTTAACCCCCTCCCCCATTATTTTTGGCTTTTTTCTAGACATTTTGCATTGGTACTTGACAGCTTTGCAGGTGGGACTTGACTAGCATCTATGTTTGTATGAAACAAATTGAATTAATTACTGTGGCCTTTATTTTATTTTTATTTTCTATTTTTTTTGTTACTTATATACAGCTGGGTATGGGAGCTGCCTGTGGATGAAAATGACTGACCCTGTTGTCATAATTAAGTTACACAGACACAAGGTACAGGGTTTTATTCTCACTGTTGAGGGAAATTAGTGAGGCTTAAAATGGCCCACATGGGCAACTAGCTTAGTACTAACATAATAATAATAATATAACATATTCTCGCTTAATTAGAATAGGATCCAAAGCAGCCCCTTGGCTTTCTAAAGAAACCAAGCAAACCATGAACAAACTATGGTCAAAATGGAGAACTACAAAACCAAACTGACCATCAAAACTTCAAACAACTTAGAAATACCACAAAAACTCACCTATCTTGATAAAAAATTATTACCTTCAATATCAGCAAAACCAAAATCTTAGTCTTAAAAAATTCTGGTCAGGAATCAACAAACTGCTCCATCCAGGGAATACCAAAACACCTACTCCAACTAACCTAGCTCAAACCCCTCCCAACATAATTGCCAATACATTCAACAACTTCTTCTCTGAAACAGTCCTCAAAGCTTAAACCATGCACTCCATCAAATATCTACAACTAGCAGCAGCAGAACTAGCATACCCAGTCTCCATCTTAATTAATAGAACAATAACCGAATCTACTATTCCTTCCCTCTGGAAGGTCTCCCACATCATTCCTCTGCATAAAGGAGGAAACACTAATGAGCTTCCATCCCATAGCCCTTCTATTGCCTCTATCTAAAATTATGGAACAACTTTTAAATCATCTCTTACATAATAGCCTACTAGCAGACTCCCAACACAGCTTTAGACCTTTCCATAGCACTTCTACTGCTCTTCTCTCCTTCACAGGCAATATCATCAAAAACAACCTTTTCTCCTCTGCTTTATTGTCTAAAGCCTTTGATATGGTGAACCATCAACTTCTGCTACACACTTTGAAATCTCTCTCACTTGACTCTATGGCATTGCACTGGTTTGACTCTTACTTGAAGGATAGAAAACAAGCTGTGCTTTGGGCCAGCCATCTATCTTCTCAGCTCCCAGTCACTATCGGTGTCCCTCAAGGATCCATCCTAGGTCCCCTTCTTTTCTCCATATTTATCAATAACCTATCTATTTCACTCCCAACATCCACATGTATTCAGTATGCAGACGATTCAACTCTCATCTGCTCTGCTGGATCTCCAGCTGAACTCCATTCCTCCACCCAGAAAGTCTTTACAGCAGCAGAAAAATGGTTCAACATATCTGTCTCCTCCTCAATCCCAAAAAAAACAAATTATTACTTTTCTCACCTACCCTTAAGTCTACCCCCTTCTCCTTCTCTATTGTTTCTGATAATGGCACTATCATTACACCTGACTTTTCAACTAAACTGCTAGGTTTTACAATAGATAATCAACTGAACTTTGATTCCCACATCGACCTAACCATCAAAGCTGTAAATAAAAAGATAGGTGCCCTCTATAGACTTAAGCCCTTTCTTACACCAACTAGCAGGGTGTCTCTAGCCCAAACTCATCTCATCTCTACATTACTGTATGCCTCCCCATCCTTTATCAACCTTTCAAAATCAAACCTTCAGAAACTTGCCACAACCTACCATAACATTGCCAGATTTGCCACAGGTTCCCATCATTGTGATAATCTCAAAAGAACATCAAAATCTAATTCTCCTCCACCAGTTAGTTATCACCTATAAAATTCTCCATTACCCTAATAATACACCAATACTTAATAACCTTGTCACCAAACAAACTGCTAGTCACTACTCTCAAATCACACAATAAAGGCTGCGACTCCTTATTTACAAATGTGTTGTTGGCTCTTACTGGAATAAACTTCATAGAACTGACCTCCCTAGGCTCATCAAAACTTTTCAAGAAACAACTAAGTACCATACCATCACAAACAACCTACTATGCCCTTTCTAATCCTCTGACTGACTTGTGCCCAGCTCTCTTTTACTCTCTCTCCTCCACTTTCTTCTACTTGTCTCTACTACTGTATCACTCCTCCTCTGTAGCTCACCTTATATCCACTTAGATATTACTTTTCCTATAACATCTTTTCTCTTTACTCAATACACCTCTGGATCCTGTCATCTACCCTCTCACTTAAACCTACACTTTGCTCCCTGCTGTGCAATTCTATTTCTTAGAACTGGTGCACTGGCACAAATGTATTATCATAACTGTCAATACTATATAGTATAGACCTTTGTATATGCTACCTCTTTCTTTCTTTATTTTCAAAATTACTACTCCTGCTTTTCCTAATAACATGGGATTAGGAATTCTACTCAGTATTTAGTATTTTAAGTATTATACATATTCTGTAAAAATGATGTAATTTAAGAACTGTACACTTCTGTAAAAATGCTTCTGTATTGTTAATATCTTACATTCAATTAGTTCATTAATCCTTATAAGTTGTATCTTATAGTAATGTTTTTTTATGTAATGTACCAGTATATAGTGGAGCTTTTCTCCTCGGGCCTCTGCTGAAAATGGACATGTATCCAGCCAGACTAGCCCGGTCAACAAATGTAAAATAAAATAAAAAATAAAATAAATAAATATGAACCTACGAAAACAGCCATTAAGGAACTAGTGTACATTTGTGTAGAGTAAGTTAGAGTACTTTATTGTGGCCATTTTTAGCATGATCAGACATCTGAGATGTACACAGTCAATACAGATGATGCAATTGACGAGTAGACCATCTGTGGATATAAGTGAGTCACCCCTGTTGTCTAATATTAAGCATTTAATGACATGGGATGTGAGTGTTTTTTTTTATGGAAATAAGAATTACTGTCCATATTGGGGGAAGTCTGACTGGACAACAGGTGTTTCTATGGAAACCATGGGAGGCAGAGTGTGGATTCTAGGCAAGATCATCTCTGTATACATTACGTGAGATGAAAGGGCAGGCTTGGGGGGGCATTGCTGTACACTTTGGGAGAGTTGGTGGTAGGGTCTATTGACATAACTATTCAAGTATCCTATGTGGTGCTATGTACTGCTTGTGTAATAGTATACAATGATAGTCTTATTTTGCATTCATGCTGGTAGGTATAATCAGAATGCATAGCAGAGGACAACTGCATGCAAAAAATTCTGAATTCTGATTTGTTCATCTCATAGCCAAACAGTGCTATGCAAAGAGTTCTACAATGGGTATGATCATAAATATAGTGGGTCTATATTACAATGTCAAACTTGTAGAAGTTCGAATATTGTAATATCGAACCGTACAGTCCAAAACCCAATAATAACAAAGTCATGGAACGATTTATTTTTTCCCAGGGAAAAAAATCGCTGTTCTGTGACAAAAAATTAAATTTTAAACTTAAAGTACTGACCCCCCTACTTAAATATACCAACTCCGAGATTGCACCACAGTGGAGGAAATAGCAAAGCCCCGAAAATGGCGCACCGATTTTTTTCCCTCAGAAAAAAATCGGTGTGTTGTGGCTTTGCTATTTTCATATTTCGGACTTTTGGGTTCAATATTACAATGTTCGCACTTCTACAAGTTTGACGTTGCAATATAGACCCTAATATAGTCTGTCATGGAATGTTTTAAATCTTCAGGAATCCCACCCAATATCTGTACATGCAAACATGAAGGTATATGGCAGAAACACGTAAAAGGCTTCTTAAATGATGAAATTATGAGTTTAGTTCAGCTCATCTACCCTTTCTGTATATTTATAATTAATTTATTTAAAGAAATGAGGTTCTTGTTTGTCAGTGGTTTATCTTTCTTAGTTGCATGAACTGTCTGGGTTTCTAATAGAAATACAGTGGAAAAGTGATCAACAATGAAAAGTGTAATTCAGAAGTGCAAGTTCTTGGCAAGATTTTTGAGATCTGAAATTTGTCTACAACTTCTAAAAGCATTTTGCAGCATCTCCTGAGCATGAGGGACTCTGTGTCTCCACTCCTCTGCTACTTTCTTACACTAGCTTCAGGATCACTGTACCTTGGAGTAAGTATAATTCTCCAAGATGTTAAATTCTTGATTTTAGTGTACAAATGAGATTACCAACACTTTTGTGATTGTACCATTACGTGGTGTCTGTTTTATAATTGTATGTCTGCAAGGTAGGAGAACTGTCTGTGTATAAAGTCTGGAATTCTCTTGTATGAACTTTAGTTTTGGAGTAGATAAACAACAACATTTTTGTAGCATTCAGTCTGGACCTTCAGATAGCTGGAGGTATACATCTTCAATGATTTTAGGTAGCTTGTTAGATGTTACCCTTTGAACAGTACAGAACAGGAAAAGAACAGCATCAGTGAATAGTGCATACAAAGAAGGTAAACATGTGACACTTAATATTCATACCTCTCAACTGTACAGATTTTTGTAGAATGTCCAGATTTTTGCCTCATATTTTTTGTCTGCTTTTCATAAAATTGTAGTTTTCTGGCAAATTAGTAGCAAATCATTAAAGACTGAGGTTAGAAAATAATGACAGACATTTGGGTTTCAGAATTCATACCCTTCAGAAAATTCAAGCTAATGCAATACCTGTTATTCTATCAACTTTTTAAGTTTGTAAGAGCAATATTTAAAATTTGTCCCTATTTTTGAGTCTTTGTCCCACTTTTATATATGGCTTTCTCTAGATTACTTGCTCAAAGAGGATGAGAGGTATGCATTTAGTATATATATATTTAAGTTTAATGGTATATTTGTTATTCAGTCTATGCATGGCCTAACTAGCCACAGTATATCCTGGGCATCACATTCCTTTAAAGTTTCTGTTAATTTTATATTTTTGCAAAACTGTTAAATGATCTGTTTAACAGGCTAAAGGACAAAACTAAGTTAACTGCTTTAAGTTTTGCGGTCTCTGTAACTGTACAAAACAGCATGGTCAATGCACTGACTTGGAGAACTCACAGCTTGCTATATCCATTTTATTTGTAGTAGAATTGTTGTTACTGAGAAGCATGACCAAGATGGGCAAAGACTAACAGCTTTCAGTAGATGTTGTGCAGGAAAGTGAACTTCAACATGTCATTTTTACCTTTTCCAGTAAAAAAATAATTTAAGATTTCAGGTAATATCTCCTAATATTATCGGTGGGATCAGTTTCAGAATGTAATATTCGTGAAATAAGTTCTTCACAATTTTTACATAGTGAGCTCATTAAAAAAATCAGGAAGTGGTATCTTATATTCAAGACCTTTCTTTAAAAAAATGGACAAGTTCAAACTAAAATGTACATCATAAAAGAAATCTGTATTAAACAAACTGAAATGATAAAATAGATGGTTCAACAACAGGAGACAAAAACTAAGGACATGGGAAATTCCCTAAATGACACTGATGGGGAAACTAAAAGAGGAAGTGAATGAAAAAGAGATTTGATTCAAGCAAAATTCATGGCTACTAAATAAGATGGAAGTCCCCAAGAAAGAGAGAGAAGGAATAATATAAGAATCTTAGGGGCTCCAGCAAATGTGGTAAACCACACAGTGAAATAACAAAAAATAGCATTTAGTCAACCAAGAACTAAGAAATACACCAAATAAATGCTCAACTGTATGGATTCCACCAGAAAGCAGCACACAATATCTTAAAAAAATTCTTCTTTAATGATAAAACAACGATTTAGCGCTTTCATCCATCAACAATGTGGACTTCATCAGAATAGTTTTAATGAATCAATTAATCACTTAAGTACTTTCATTTGGGCACCAAAATTACTAATTTGCTAAAAATCACATCTAAATTTAAAGCTATAGTGCTTAAATACATATATAAAAATACCCTATAAACATTTAAGTCATAAAAGCAATGAATTACATTAATATATGCATTATAAAACTGCATGCACACATGAACTAAGTGTTATAAGCTTCATTAAATTATTATTAAATGCATATTGTTAAAAAATCATATAAATAAATCATACAACTTAAAAAACATATATAGAGATAACCACATTAAAAAATAAATACATAGATAGTTCAATCAACACCACATCCCATAAACACGTCCTTAAGAAATACAAAGAGTACTTTAAATGATATTATACATTAGCTCATTTGTTATCTAAACCTGCATTAATAATAAAGGTTTAATAGTAATGTAATCATTTAAGCCTGGCATATTCATGGCATCTGTTAACAATTGCCATTTGACTTCCTTGTATCCCAGGATTCCTTTAAAGTTACCCCCTCATGGCCCCATTTTCACCTGCTCCAGTATGGCAAACTTGAAAAAATGATGGTCCCCTGCTGTGCCTATATGCCTATATAAAGCATTATTGCTATCCTTTCTCTTAATATCATACAGGTGGTCATAAATTCTCTTTCTTAGGGGCCTCTCCGTTTTACCTATGTAATAATTACGGTATATCATACACTTTGTCATATATACTATGTGCTTCGAATTACAATTTCCTTGCCCAAAAATAATCCTAGTACAATTGATGTTTTCAAGTGTCACCCCTTCTACTTCAAGGATTGCGTGACATTGTTTACACCTTCCACATTTCCTGGTATTTTTACCTTGTGTCCCTAGTTCCTTGATGATATTACCTCTTTCCATGTTGTGTTTAATATTACACCCCATTTTGTATAGAAAAGATGGTGTCTCGCCCGCAATGTTCCTAATCTCATTATCAGCAACTAAGACAATCCAGTTGTTATTTAATATCTGTTTAACTTGATTCACATAAGGGGAATATTCCAAAATACAAGCCCTTTGGTAATTTGTGCTGGTATCAGTGTTACTCATAAACCTATTCTTATCTATACCCCTTCCTAGAATTGGTGAATATTTCCTACCCCACTCATCAATCACATATTTCTTGACATCATCTAACATACATCTAGGATATCCTCTCTGACTAAAATAATGAAGCAATAAAATCAATCTCTTCAAGCATCTCAGTATACTGGAATGTCATCCTGGCTGCCCTAATACACTACCCCTGGAATATATTCCTCATCTTTTTTCTAGGGTGATTACTGGAATATTCAAGATAACTATTAGATAAAGTATTTTTCTATATATTCAGGATTCAAATCCCCCAAGCCCACTAGATACAAAGGTATCCAAGTAGGCAATACCACCTGTATCACACGTATGGGTGAACCTCAAAAATGTACTCGTACTATTTAAATATTCAATGAACTTGTTAATATAATCTAATGGGCCATCCCACAATATAAAAACATTGTCCAAAAATCGAGAGTAATGTCTAATGTACCTGTAATATTCACTTTTGAAGACAAACTACACAGTGAGATTTCTCATGATGTAATAGCCACAAACATTGAAACTACTAGAAGTCCTTCCATATGGTATGGACACAGTGCAGAAATTAGAAGGAACAGTGAATTTACTAGAAGGAACAGTGAATTTACTGAAACTGTCTATATATGGTTTAAGCTAGCCTCTTTTTAATTCAAAAATACTCAAGCATTTCATAAATAAACACAGTATTGAAAACATAGTTGCTTGAAATCTATCCTTTCTGCACAATAACAACATTAATGGACGATACAAGCAGTAACATATGAATAAATGCAGAGATAATAGCTGTGTGAGGTCTTTGTGAACCTGACTTCAACTTTCTGGCTCATTCTGGGAATTCATCAGCCTCAGACCTCTTGGCACTCTTTTACTGTCCGCACACAAAACAAAGTACAAATTGTCCATATGAGACTTTTGTACTTCATACTTTTCTTCTCCAGCTTGTTCATTAAAATTGTCACCTTCAATCTGTTGTTTGATTTTTTAATAGTTCAAAAAACAAGAACCGGAGTGTTACTGAATACCGAAATTGTACTTAGACTTAGTGGTTCTAGCTTTTAGGCCAATTCTGAGTGCAGCAAGTTCCAAGAAGGAACCACTAACAATGCTGGTGTAAAGTTATTTAAATCCATAAGAGGTAAAAGGGTATTATAGATTTGTTTTGATTTTTGTGAATAAAATAAAAGAAGTTGAAATTTTAGAAGAGTATGTGTTTGTAACTACTGATGTGAAATCCCCATACCCTGTCACTTCTAATGAGGAAGGACTTGTGGCTACAAAATAAAAATGGTATCGTATAAGACAAGATTAATCATATTATAACTTTATTAATGGTTGTTTTGGATAACAACTACACTGTGTTTGATAAGGATTAGAATAAACAGGAAATAGGAGTTGCTATTGGGACTGTAATCACCTCAAGCCACATGAACTTGGTTATGGCAGAGGCAGAGGGGAAACTATCAGGAATTTTAAGTTCTACAACATATAAAGATATATTACTGCTTTACTGATGATAGAACAGATGTTTGTCTTTAGTATAATTTTTATACATTTTTGAGGTTAAGTATGAGCAGAGAGGGCTGTGTTCAAGACTTTGACTTCAAGCTGTATAAAAATAAAGCTAAGAAAATATATGCAGTAGGAATTACAGACAAAAAAATGTTGTTAGTAACTATTTCTTACATTTTAATAGTGCCCACCCAATTTGGTTAAAGAACAATATAGTGGAAGGTAATTTGATAAGAATTTCTAGATTAACTTCAAAAGAAAAAGAGTTTAGTGCAACAGTTAAAGAAATTAAGTTAATATTTTTAAACTGAAAATTTCCAGTTAGGTTAATAAATGAAATGATTGAGACAGTTGGAAAGACAGGAGGAAACTGTATTCATGCATTATAAAAATGGTAGATAATTCCAACAGAGATGAACTGGTTAAAAGTGTAAAAATAGTGACAGGAGGATACAGAATGGTCCTTGAGTACCGTATGGAGAATTATATGAGTAAATGGATAATTAACAATTGGAAGATCTTAAAAACAAATCAGAAAGTGTAACACAATATGGGGGGAATACCCAATGTTTGAACACAGAAAAAGGGAGCATCATGAAAACTGTGTTTAGAAGAGAGAGTTAATATTCAAGAAAGTATGATGCAGAAATGTGCATAGCTATGTGGAATGTGTAGCTATTGTATATTTATGGCAAACAGCCCCAACATTACTGCAGAAAGTATGAAGAAATATCTGGGGACAGAAGGACACTACACGTATAGTACTGAGACAGTAGTGTACATTGCAAAGCATGATGCATGTATAGCATTTTACATAGACAACACAGACAGGAAGTTAAATCTATGAGATACGGATCATGTATCTGATATTTAAGAGCAGAGACAAATATAATACATTTTAGAGACACAAACAGAAAAGCAAAAAATGAAAAATGTGTTAATTGTACTGGATGACTAAGAGATGGATGTGAGAATCTGAGAACTGAAAAGTAGACTAGGCAGGTTGGAATGAAGTGGCAAGTGAGGTTGGGGGACATGTTTTCTACTGAGGTTAAATGAAGTAGTAACTGTTAAGCCTGAGCTGAAATGCAGAAGTTTAAGATGACTTGTGATTTAAAATTTGTAATGAGGATATTTATAAAATGTTTGCAAGTTTTTTTTAGGATTTTTATTGCAATGTATTTTACAATTTTTTTGAGGGGAGTGGCATTTTAATCACATGATTTGACTGAATCTATTTAATGGAACACAGCTGTGGTTTAAGTCACATAGATGAAAGTGCTAACATTTTTGTGAATAAAGTGTTTTCCATTTCTCAGCCTGAGATTTTGGTTTATTGTTAAAAATGTCTATCAAGCAATCTATCTATAGTTTTCTTTATCATTTGATTGAACTGCACTTGATTGAAAATCAAATGTTTGAAAGAATTTGACAGAAAAGCAATTGACTGAAAAGCAATTGACTGAAAACCCAGATAACTAAAACCCATTTCATTAAATCACAAATCATTGAAATATTCAACCTAAGGAAATACATCAAGTAATATTTTTGCAGGGGGGCAGGCCCCCCTGTACCTCACACCCCCTTAATTATATATACTAACTCTACGGCTACACAACCACTGGAGGAAAGAAATAACACTATATACAGCACAATCACAAACATTTATAAATTTGGAGGGGAGGGGGCGGCATGACAGAGACACTGCCAATCCACACATAATCTTCTAGACTCATTTCCCTAGCAAATCATATCTTCAGAAATGGCACCATCACAAATTACCTACAATTCTGCACTTTTCTAACATTTGTGATTCAGGGAAATGAGTTTTAGTGAAATGGGTTTTCAGTCAATTGCTTTTCAGTCAATTTATTTTAGTCACATACATTATAGATAGATTTATACAGTTTCCATTAGAATGGTTAATCAAGGCTAAGATTGACCTGTGAAGGGTCAACCCACTTTGGGCAATACTGTATATGGTCGACAGCTGTGTGATAAAGGATGATTCCCTGGGAAGGGGAATATGTCCCTTCCCTGGGCACCATGCAGTCTCAGAGTTAGTATATGTAATTAGCAGGGGGAGGTGTGGTGGGTGCAGCCCCCCCAAATAGGACATGTAGTAGGGCTTGTCCCCCTGCAAAAATACTGTTAGATAGATTGCAAGCTCCTAGAAGTAAGCTCAGAGCATTCACTGAAGCATGTTAATGTTGTGCAGTTCAACATTATTGTGTCAACATTAAGCATGCTGACATAATGCCAAATCAGCTTAACCCACTAAATCCATGTATATATATATATATATATATATATATATATATATATATATATATATATATATATATTATTTATATATATAGGTTCCATTCAACCCATCAACAAGTTGACCTGTAGAACTGCAAAAAAACTGGTACAACTGATTGAAAATCAGCTGATCGAACGTATCAGCTTTTCTGCTGTGTTTAATTGCAGTATGGTGGGGACTGGTGAATATAACTAGCATGGGTCTGGGGGGGTGCAGGGGGGCTCTTGCCTCCTGCAAAAACTGTAGAATTTGTTTTTGTTTGAATATTTGTGATTCAAGTATTGTATGTTTGAATCTTTGTGAATCGAACAATTTTGACTGCGGCAGATGTTTTGATGTTTTGAATACCTGTCATAATTAAAAAAATATATATATATATATATATATATATATATATATATATATATATATATATATATATATATATATATATATATATATATATATATGTATATATATGTATATATATATATGTATATATATATATATATATATATGTATATATATATATATATATATATGTATATATATATATATATATATATATATGTATATATATATATATATATGTATATATATATATATATATATAGACAGAGAGAGAGAGAGATCTAGATATATAAAAATGAAAATAAATAGTGCTATACTTACTAAGTCTTTAAAGATAGTTACTGATAATGGGATTATTGTGTTATGAATCTTCCAACCTGTGTGGTTCAGTAACGTTTTTTCATTTAATTATTTATTTATTTGACATTTGTTTACCGAGAAAATCTGTCTGGGTCATAATGTATACATGTTCTGCAGAGGCCTGGAGAGAAAAGTTCCAGATACATCACTGTTTTTTAACAGGTGCAAAGATTCAACAAACATTGTAACATTATAACATTCAATTACAAATTACACATATTAGATGCAATATCTTAGGAGAAACTTGACCTTCATTATATGAAAAGATTAACAACTGGATATGCAAAAGTGCACACAAATAACACATTTGAAATCTGTTGGTGAAAGAGGTGGGGAGTAAAGAGAGAAGAAGGTAGGATGAGGTAGTGGAGGTAAAGAGACAAATACTGGAAATGTATAAGATTAAAATATATAGGTAGTAAGGGAATGGGAAGAAGAGAGTTAGAGAGAGATGTATGTGTGCTTCATCCTGGACTATTGCAGGAGCAGATCCACAATTTGGTTAAGTATTCTTTTGAGGAGCATTTGAAGGAGTGTATGCCTGCAGTAGTTTTGATGGCTAAGGGACAATCATTCCATAATTTTGCAACAGAGTAGGAGTAGAGACTTACACCTGTTTTTTGGAGGGAGAGGGTTTGTGGGTTGAGAAGAGGTGTTTGTGTGTCTGCTTGGTAAATAAGTGTTGATTAATGGGCTGAGGGCAGGACAACTGATAGGTTTAAGGATAATGTTGTATAGTGTAATAAGTCGTATGTATTGTAGTTGAAGGGGGAATTCAAGCAAACAGAGGAATTAAGGCTTTACAATGATGAGGTAGATGGGAAGAATTTGAGGCAAACTTTGCAATTTTATTATAGCAGCTTTCAAGTTGTTTTTGCATGGAAGTCTATAGATTTGTAAAGACTGGAGCTCCATATAATAGTGAGGGCAAGAGGTATGTTTTGGCCAGTGTCATTTTGGTATGAGAGGTGAGGAAGGTTTTGTTCCTATATAGGATGCCTAATTTTCGGTTGTTTCTTAGATGCTACTTTGTATTTGGAGGTTAAATTTGAGTTTGTTATCAATTATTACTCATAGTAATTTGGTGTGCTGAACCAGTTTGATTGCTGCGTTGTTTGCAGAGAAGATTTTGGGGCAATGTGTCTTGTTGTAGAAAAGGAGTAGTTTGTTTTTCTAGGGTTCAACAAAGAGTTGAGCATTGATGAGCCAGGCTTCTATCAATGAGAAGGTTTGTTGTGTTATATGTTGTAGGTGAGTCAGTGTGTCTGATTTCCAGATGATTGTGGAGACCTCTGTGTATTGTATTAGAGTGTCTTCACTGGAGGCTGTATGAAGGCAGTTCATAAATACATTAAGTAAAACAGGTTCTAAGATGGAACCTTGAGGTATGCCTGTGGGGGTGATGAGATAGGAGGAGCTATAGTGTTGCCATTTTACTGCTTGCTGTCAGATAGCAAGAGAACCATTGAGGTGAGGGGAGATAGACCAATAATTGAAAGTTAGTCAAGCAGCTTAGAGTGAGAGACCATATCGATGCTTTCAACAAGTCTAGGAATAATGCAGATACTAGTTTACTGCTGTCACGGGCTTTGATGACAGTGTCCATAAAAGATAGTAGGGCTGTTGAGGTTCTGTGGATAGGTCTAAAGCCATTTTGTGTGTGAGTGAGAAGATTATTAAATGTGATGTGGTGAAGATGTCACAGGTGTATGCATTCTTCTAGAATTTTGGAGACGGGGGGACAGGATTGTAATGGGATGAAAATCTGTGGCTTCAGTGGAGTTGCCTCCCTTGTGAATGGGGACAATGTGTGATATTTTCCAGTGGGAACATAAGATTCAGCTAAAGATCTATTAATTAAGATGCTAACTGGGACTGCAATTTTATCTACAGCAGCTTTAGGTATTTTAGGGGGAGGCTGTCTGCTGAGGTAGAGCGAGGTTTGAGTTGTCGTACTGGTTTTTTTATTAGTGATAGAGAAATGGGTTGAAAGTTAAAAAGGGGGTGGGGGGATGATTCAGTGTTAGTGAGGTGTTGGTTATGCGAGTGTGTTGTAGGGGTGTGTAAGAGTTATTATTGGGTGATTTATTTGGGTAGTGGTTTATGATTGCTGAGTTGGGTTCAGAGTTTGGTTGGTTATGATTTCTATGAAGTAAGTATTGAATTTGGTAGATATTTGACAGGGTGGTGTGTTGTTTTCCAGGGTTGAGGAGTGATGATATGGAAGACCAGAACTTCTTTGGGTTGTTTTTATGGTCATCTTGAATGTGGGCGTAATATAGTTTTTTGCCATAGGATATTTGTCGATTTGTCTGATTATGGATTTGTCTGAATATTTGTAGATTGGGGTCATTTTTGTTCTTTAGCCAAGTTGTCCAAGCTTTGTCTCCATCTTTCATTAGGCTTAGTTGTCCAACTATGTCTCTTTCTTTCATTAGGCTTTTGCATGATCTGGTGAGCCACAGGGCATGGATATGCTGTATTCTTTTGGTTTGTTGTGGGGCTGGTGCATTGAGAATACCTAGGAAGGTCTTATTGAAATGTTCAACTGCCTCATTAAGGGGAAGTCTTTTTAGGATAGTTCAGTCAGTAGCTTTCAGTTACTGAATATGTCTTGGTTGAATTTTTTTGTAGGTTGTGTATGGTTTCGAACTTGTGTTGTTATATAGATTGGGTGATAGTCAAGTGGGTATAGGCAGGTAGATAGTCGCTTAGGGAGTTCAGGGAGAGTACCCTAGTTGTGGTAGTTGGTAGGGTGAGACACTAAAATCCAGTCTAGTGTGGATTGTTGGGTATTGTTTTTACAATATCTAGTAGGGGTATTAATTAACTAAGTAAAGCCGCAGAGGTTTATGCTATTGGTTGAGGTATGTTTGAAGATAATCTGCCAGTCTGTGTTAACATCGCCGAAGATGATAGTTTTGTTTTGTATCATTTCAGAAATCCAGGATAGGAAATTTTCTAAGATAGGAATGTTTTGTCCTGGAGGGATATACAATGCAATAATACGAATGCTCTTAGCTGAGTTTATTTTTAGGAATGTGATAAGGATTTCAAATTACCAAATTTGGGCATTGTTTTAGCATAGGGATAACTGTGAGAGTGTTTTAGAGGACTAGTGCTATTCTGTCTATTTTTATGCACTCTGTCTGCTCTGACAGTGCAGTAATGGGGAGGGTAGAAATACAGTATCTTTTATTCCAGGTTTTAGCCACCTCTCTGTGATGGGAAGCATCTCTGGATTGTAGACTGTTAAACAGGCATGATAGTCTGCTAGCTTATTGCTTATGCTCCTAAGGTTACAAATGATTGATTTTAGGTATTTAGGTTGTAAGTTGTGGTTGGGGCTAGGGTTTGGGTGGACATCCTCACATAGGTGTATGAGATTGAAGGAGTGTGTAGTTCTTCCAGGAGTTTTGGAAAATTCAGTTATATGTGCTAATTTCTGTTTGTAGTGGTTGGTACAGAAAATTTTGGGGTGGTGATAAAGAAATAAAGGATATAGATTATTTGGGAGTAGCTCTTGATTGGGGTATTAAGTGGTGAGGTTGAGGTAACTGTGGAGGAGTTTTTTAGCAGTGTGTGTGTGTGGTAGAGTTGTTAGGCTGGAGAGGAGGAGAAGGAACAGAAGTGAGCAGCATGAATAAATTAGCATGACTGGATAGTTTAAGGGAAAGGTAGGTGGTAGGTAATGAGAGAAAAGGGAGTGCAGAAAGAGGTAGAAGTAATGTGGTAGATTGAAGGAGTGTGTTGTAAAGGTGATTGGAGAGAGAGAGAGAGAGAGAGAGAGATAATTGAGGGAGTGGCTATGAGAGGTATAAATGTAGTATGTGTGGTGGGTAGGAAATGGGGGTAGGGTAGTGGAGCAGAGTGAAGCCCGAGTGTAGAGAGAGCTGAACAGAGTGGGTTCGACATCAGCAGTGGAATTCTCACCAGAAACAATCAGTGAGACTGAGAAGGAGGTATCAGGAAGATGCTGAAAGTAATGAAAGTAAGAGTACTTAGAACAGAAAAGCTGTAGCGATGTCAAACGGTAGGTGGGATGAAAACAGGAAATGCAAGCACTTAAGAGAGACGTGTTTCTGGGCAAGTACAACCCAGACTTAAGTAGGCAGAAAGAAACAAGTAAAGGGATAGCAAAGGGCTTTTATAGAGGGGGATCTGACTACGTGTGCATGTTAGACTGGAAAACCTAAATAATGCAAGAAACTGCTAGCCTTTCTTTAGTTTTACTTTAAGGCAGATACCCCATGTAATGCTTTAGGTGTACATAACACTACTTATTGTTCAGTCATACAGTGTACTTTTGATGTGAGAGTCCTGGGACACCATCTTGAGAACTTGGTAAGGGTTGCAGATTAGTTAGCAGGTCGTGGTTCTTCCATGGCAGTGATGGCAGAGGGCAGTTTAATCATGCTGTATTATATTCTTGCTGTCAAGCTTTGGGATTGATTTGATAGCCCTGGGATTGCTTCTTGAGACCTTGGTAAGGGCTGCAGATTTGTTATCAGGTTGCTGTTCCTCCAGGACAGTGATGGCAGAGGGCAGATTAATCAGACTGTGTTACATTCTTGCTGTTAAGCTTTAGGAGTGGGTAATATTGATTTGAGACTCCCGAGACTGCATCTTGAGACCTTGGCAATGGCTGCAGATTCATTAGCAGGTTATTGTTCCTCTAGGACAGTGATGGCAAAGGGCAATTTAATCTGGCTGTATTATATTCTTGCCATTGAGCTTTGGAAGTAGGTAATTATACAGCAAAAACTGTTGTCCTAGGTGCACCGCACCTCATGGAGCGAAAATAGCTGGGTGCACACTCATGGAGGGAAAATAGGTGGGTTGAGTATTGGAAGTGGAGTAGGTAGAAGATGGGATAGTGGGGAAGGCAATAGCAAAGAGAATATAATTAATAACTGTACATTGTGTCTAATGCCTCTTATCTTGAGTATGTATATATGCTACATGCTGTTAGATTTAAACTTACTTTGATATTATTCACTGCATTTTCTTTTTGCTCCAATATGTGGTCTACTGAATCTGTTTTTCCACATTTTGTGAATTCTTTAGGACACTCTTACTGTATCATATCAACAGATAACAACTGGATGTTATTTTTTTTAAATAAATTACATTTTAGCATTCTTGCGTTTTCATATACAAACAAATTTAATTCCAGTTAATTCAGTCACGAATCTTGCTGTTGCAAATATTAATTTCTTGCTTCACACTTGGCTGAAAAATGGTCCTTCAGCTGTTATTTTTGTTTCTGAATTAAAATACCTTCACTACAACCATGTCAGATAATCATAAACTGTGGGTTCAAAGATTTCAGCTATATCCCAGTGTGAATATAATTTAAAAATATGAAAAAAATCTGGTACAGCAATGCTCCTTCACATCACAGATGAGGAAGCAATTAAGGTATTCAACACTTTTAACCTTAAGGAAAAGAAAGAGTAGAAACATTATCCTTAAAGTACAAGTTTCAGGATTATTGCAAGCCGAATAATTAGAAATGACTTATGGAGGGCATTTGCTTTTTTTTTTTCAATAGAAATCAAGGGTTTTATGAGTCAATGGTTATATAACAGGAAGAAAACACAGAGTACATAACTGCATTTTCAATGGTTTGCATGATTCACTTATAGAATTAGGTGAGAAATCAAAATTGATCATGTCAAAGGGAGATTATTTTGCAAAGTTATCTTGACAATTGACATAATTTAATGTATATAGTGTAAGTGAGCTTTCAAGCACACAGCTTAAATGTGTGACAAAGTAACCAGAGTTTGCAAAATGAATACTTGAGTAAGAATAAGAGCAAAATAAGGCCTTGATCAACTAAAAGAAGTAAAAACAAAAACCTTAACAATATTGACAATGTAGTATCCAAGATCATGCCTAGCAATAACCAAGCAAACAGAAATCACATCTGATGTTAGCAATGTGTCTACTGGTATGAGGAAGCACACTGCAGAGCTATTGGCTCACTCTTTATGTGTATTCCATGTGGAGGGCACAACTATTTTGAAAGTTGTGTAAAAGTCAAAATAAATTTGTAGCAATTATGTATCCAACTATCTTTTAATCTGAAATGAATTTCACAGTTAATGTTTTCATCCAAATGGACTTTTTCATACTGTGAATACAACTAAAATCAATCACACTTTTATAGCTGTTGCAGTCACATGATGAAACCACGTAACTATGTCAAAAAGCATAAAATTACTTACTTAAGAACATTGCATGACTATTTAGAAGCATCCCATGACTTAAAAAAACAAACATTTAAAGTTGAAGGGTTCTCCTTTGTAAAAACATGTTAAAATTCTTACCTTGTTCAAACCTAGTTCAAAACAAGTATTTAAATTGCCCTGACAGATATACGCTTTCCAATCTAGCAAGTCTTTGTTTACATTTCTTCCATAAACATATTATAGGTTCTCCAAAACTGCAAACTAAAAATATGCATCTAAACATATCAGAGTGTACTTACATAGTACACTAGTTGAATCTTTAGATAAACTGCTTCACATTTAAAAAAAATATGCACATATCACATTTTAACTGCACAGGTAAATTTATCAGGTTTGCAGTTTCAAAGAAAGTTGAATCTGTTTATGGAAAAATATAATCAAAGACTTAAACTGGAAGAAGAATATCTGGTAGGTCAGTTTAAATGTGTGTGTGAAAGTGGGTTAAATGGGGTGGTAAATTTTATAGTGTTTTTCGAAAGGAGACCTCAGCAACATTAAATGCGTGTTTTTTTAAATCATGTGATGTTTTTAGGCAAGTCGTGTGATCTCATTTCAGTTAGTCATGTGACTTTTTAAGTCATGTGATGCTTTTGAAATAGTCATGTGATTTTTATCATGTGATTGTAACAGCTATGAATTTGACTCAGATTTTCATTTTATTCATAGTTTGTAGAAGTCCATTTGGATGAAAGCACTAACTGTGTATTTCATTTTGAATTAAAAATAGTTGGATATACAATTTGTCATTGGTTTTGAATTATTTTGGATATTTAGTGACTATTGTGGACTTGGTTTGTTTTTGATAAGTTTAAACTTTCAGGAAGAATTGCATGTACTAGAAACAAAGTAACAGACTAAAGCAAAAAAATGTATATTGTTAAAGTAGTGCTGTACTTAGAGTATGTAGTACATACAGTGAGTAGCAGTGCTAATGATTTCTGATCAGAAAACTGATAATTAAAGGCATGGGTTTTGTACTTGAACTTGATACTGGTACAGAATACATTATGTTGTTTTAATCTACAATTAAGGCAGTTTAAGGCACTACATCATTTTAATATAAGTCTGTGTGTATTCTCTTGATATATTCGGAACACAAACTATAACCCATGGGATACATTTTGTTTGAATATAAGTTCAACAGTAGAAAACACAAACTAATATGCCAAGAAATATCCTTATAAAACCATTTAAAACAACTAAACATATTAGGTTGCAATGCTTATGTGACACTTTTATGATTAAAATGATTGATGCTGTGCAGATATACAGATTGCAGCAAAAGTAACATTATTGGTCACAGCAGGACCTCTGAAGAAGCATTGAGTCCAAATATGTTAACTAGTCACAGGAGCAGCTCACACATTGCATGTAATGCCCTGTGATACCTCAATGATAATGAAGGTCAGGTCAGATGTTGTATTATATGCAAAAGGGCTTAGTATCAGAAATACTAATGCGGTTATGTCCAGCAGATGTAATAACAACAATTTTCTTAAATTGTATTGTATTTTTAATGAAAAACCAACTTTAATTTCAGTGAAATCAGTCACAAATTCCACCTTCATAAATATTAATTTAAATGTTAAGAAACCTTATGTTTTCATTATCTTACATTTTCAGAAGGAGCATATTATCTTGAATACTCAAATAAGCACACTGAAGGCTTTGAAGGCAAGCCTTACTAAAGATAAAAATATGTATATATCCAAATAAAGCTAAGTCTTGCCACCCATACTGTTCCCCCCCCCCTTCAATGTCTGTGATCCCACCCACATGCTTAATGAGAACTAGCATGACTTGCTTTCTATCACCAAGCTCACATCCCTGGTCTCACTGCTTTCTGGCACTTAAAAGACTGTCCTTGTGCTGGCAAGCACATCAGACCAAAACCAGTACACTCTTTCACTAGATAGGTAAGCAATTACTGGCCAGTCATTTCATCCAGTCAGTTGGCACTTCCAGATACCTAACTGCTAATCAAAGCTAGGTCATTTGAGTTAAATTTAAAGCTATATCCTTCCACATCATGGAGCCAATGGTACTTTTGGAGCTATGATGACATCTTCCTATTACAGATAATCTGTTAATGAAGTTTTGAATTTGTGTATGTTTTATCTATACAGTGTACTAGATATGTGTTTCTAACACACCCAATAAATGGGGTCCAAGGTGAGGATGAACACACACACATATATATATATATATATATATATATATATATATATATATATATATATATATATATATATATATATGTGTGTGTGTGTGTGTGTATCTATGTATACATATGTATATAGAGACACACACACACACACACACACACACATACACGCACAAATGCAGAAATAGTTACCAGCTGTATATAAAGAAATATATGTGTGTGTTTGTGTGTGTGTGTGTGTGTGTGTGTGTGTGTGTGTGTGTGTGTGTGTCTGTGTGTGTGTGTCTGTCTGTCTGTGTCTAAGTATCTCCCTATATATATATATATATATATATATATATATATATATATATATATATATATATATATATGTATATATATATATATGTGTGTGTGTGTGTGTGTATGTGTGTGTGTGTGTTTGTGTGTATAGACACACAAAGTGTGCACAAACACAGAGATAGTTGTATAGATGTATATAAAAAAATTCCTTACCTTCTCTTTGCAATAGAATAGTGTGTGTGCAGGATTATGTAACTGCAGAAGCCAGTAAGGTGAAGAAACAAACAGGGTTTTGTACAGTCAAAAAGACAGCAATGCCTGATGTGCATTTTTTCTCTGTTCAATGCAAAGCCAAATCTGTTTAGTCTCTCTTATACTATGGCCACATCATTTTAGCCTTTTAAGTACTATTTTTGGACTGTATGATGTTCTGTTCTTGACAAAACTATTACATCATCACTAGTGTTCTCTGTTTTACCAGCTAAAAGACGCACTGGAATATTTTTTGTTGCACAGCTTATACCAGGTATGACCATTTATGTCTTCTAACAATAGTCCCTTCTCTTCTTCCTTTTTCTGTATTTTAATCACTAATCCTTATACATTTTATCCAGCTGAACCAACATTTCTTCATAATGACCTGTAGCATTTCTATTCATTTGGTCCCTTATGGTATCCCTTTCTATCCTTTACATATATCATCCAACTTAATACATTTATCAATACTCATAGAAGTACTGTCCCAATCTCTACATCTTTTTCTAAACAAACTATAAGTTACTCTGATATCTCACCTAGCTCATTTAACATTAACCTCATAAATTCCCAAATACCAAACCACTGCATACACACTCTAAAACCACTACTCTTATGTTTCAAACATCCCTCAAAAAATATTTTTGGGATCAAGGTCTATTCTACTCACATTTCTCTCATCTCCTTGTGAGGAGGTATCCACCCAAACCCATGCACTACCCATTAACCCATAATCTTACCACAAACTAAAAAGATAACATTGATCACACTTAATTTTCATAGCATCTGCAATAAAATCACAGATTTTCATGCACTGATATCACAACACACTCCTGATGTCTTAGTTGACTCAGAAACCTGTCTTAATCACAATATAAAAGACTCTGAATTACTACCTCCAAGTTATAACATAATCAGGGCAGACAGAATACATAAAAAGCTAATGTAATTGTATGACTTCACCCTATTATAGATTGATTTTCTACTCAAATCCTATTCCAAACTTTGGCAATGCTGAACTACTTATTACCATCTTAAAAGTACATAATACTAAAACTCTATGTATTGATGCACTGTCCATCCTTCCTGGCCAAGATATTGCAGGACTAGAAGATATCCTATCCTGGATATCAACTACAATTTACTATGAAACCATTATCCTAGGGGATATTAATATTAACTGGCAGAACCTAACATCAGACTTCAGAACTTCCCAACTGCCGGTATAAACCTCTATAGATTGTCATAACTCACTACAACACCAACTTGATATGAAAAAAAAAAACAATCAGGACTCTATACTTGATTGGATCATGGTCTTGGATCAAAGTACATTTATAGTACCTGGCACCTTAAGTGATCATCTACTATATACCTTTAGAAATGCCTCCCATATACCAAAAGAACATCATTAAAAGCTGACCCACAAAATAACTAAATTCAACCAACATTCCTTTCTTGATTTATTAAAATCTGTAAACTGATTTGACCTGAAAACTCTACCTCTTGATGATGCAGCAAACCATTTTAATACTAAATTTCTAGACATCTCCAACAGTTTAGCTTCCCTTCACATAATAACAAAAAATCAACCATGCTCCATAGTTAGCATGTCAAGTAAACAACAAAAAATGTACAGAAATAAAACATGGAAAGAATGATTAAATAATAAAACTAGCACAAATCTACAAACCTTTAGGCATCTACAGAATCAGGAAATAAAAACAAGTTACTAAAGAGAAAAAAACACTTTTATACCAACATGCAAGCTACCAGTAAAAGCAACCACAAAAAAATCTGGTCATCCATTAATTCACTACTTAATTCAGCTACTAAAAGTGACCTGAATCCATACCCTGATAAGGCACCTCATCAAACTCCAGTTTATTTAATAGATTTTTATTGATAGTACAGCCAAGTTAACTACAAACAGTTTTAAGCCACAGATATCTTCCTTTTTTTTCTACAACCAGAGTTCACTTAAGACACATCAAGAAATTCTTCAACATTTTTACAACCATTCTCCAAAAACTTTATAAAAACTGCTATACAAACTTAAACCCAGCTCAACCTTTGCAGACAAATTTTCCAGCTGAATACCTTAAACAAGCTGCAGAGGCCATGGCTTATCCTGTTGATATCCTTATCAAAATCTCAATTACAGAAACATATGTCCTAAGTCTCTGGAAAAAGACATTCATCATTCCACTGTATAAAAGGAGTTAACTCTATTGAACTATCTAACTATCGTCTCATTGCTATCTTATCCCCCCTCTCCAAAATATTAGAGAAACGTCTCCATAAGTAACTTCTTAATTATTTCTGAAAAACTAATTATTAACTTTAATTCAATATGGCTTCTGGCCAGCCCACAGTACCACAACAGAGCTACTTTCTTTTAGGGACACAATAAATAATGCTAGAGACTCTGGTAAGCTTGTCTCCTCATCATTTATAGATCTCTCAAAGGCACCTGACACTGTTTCCCATTCTAAAGTCTTAACACCAACTCTCTATCCTTGACCTGTCCTCCTCCTCTATTAAATGGTTTATCAACTATCTATCCAACTGACAACAATTTATTAAATGTCAAGGCTTCCTCTCACCCTACATACCAAATATCGATGGAGTCCTGCAAGTCTATATTCTCACCCACCTTCTTTTTAAAATATTTATCAATAACCTTTATACCTCTTCTTGTCAAGGTTCTCTAATTCAGTATGCAGATTACTCAACTATTATCTGCTCCTCAAACAAGCTGCTCTATCTTCAACAAATAATCCAGGAAGCTTTCTCTTCTCTCAGAACATGGCTTGATATAATTCCCATATGTTACTCATACACCCCCCCAAAAAAATCCCCTTCCTCTTTACCTCCAAAACACCTTCTATGGACAAATCAAAGTTCAACTTTCACTTCCAAAATAGTACAATAATTGCAATAGCCCCATTTATATGTTACAATTGGTTAAAATATAAACTTTGATTTTCATATCCAGAATATTATCATCAGAAGTTAATGATACTCTATAGGCATACACGTTATTTAAACACACCTACCAGAATCACTCTGGCAAACACCTACCTATTACCTTCACTCCTATATGCAGCTGCTATTTTTATCAATCTCCACATCTCACTCAAATCAAAACTTGAATCTTGTTACAATAAAATAGCAAAATGTGCTACTAATTCTACATACTATATCCATCAATGCACTTCCATGCAATCCCTTAAATAGCTTAAACTACCACAATGCCTTACCTATCTACAGCTCTTATTGGCCCTTAACATTATTTATAAACCCATTGCCTGCCCTGCCCTCAGCGCTGGTCTGTTCTACAAAGCTATATCACCACAAGATCCTTAAGACTAGAAGACAAACAACTCTTCTCATTGCACAAACTTAATAAATCTGCTGAAAAAAAAATCCTTTACTTAAGGGTGTGGCCAAGATGACTAACTGACAGCAGCAACTGGTGACAGCCCTGTGACTGAAAACTTTTTTCTGAAAGAAAATATCAAAAAGTTAGAATTTAAAAATACTTGATAGCTAATTTTATTCACTAATAGTAAGAGAAAAGATTCCAAACCTGTAACTTTCCCATTAGAATTTCAACTGCTTGGTTAAGAGAGAAGAGACTTCAACATGGGCTACTCAAAAAATGGTACTCAAGATTCATCTGTTAAAAAAAGATATTCAGTCACTAATATCTGGTATGCATGATGTAATCCTTAAAATGGGTAAGTTGGATACCAGAATAGAAAGTTTCAAAGAAGAGTCCAGAAAGAAGATGGAACCTTTAGAATTTTTTATGAAACAACTAAGTATACAACTCAGCAGTATTGAAGAAGCTTTAAATGACCATGAAGGGAGGATAATTGGCTCATAGATACAGTTGATGACTTAGAAAATAGACTGAGATGAAACACCAAAATTATGGCATACCAGAAAAGCAGGTGGGAGACAACATAATAATCTTAAAAACCTGGCTACATAAAACATTAAATCTATCTGTAACTTTATCTTTTGGAATTGAAATGGCACAATGATCCCTGAGAGCACATTCAAAGAAGGAAAAATCAGCACCACATTCAATTATAGTTAAGTTTATGTCCAGCTTGGAAATATTAAAAACAGCATGGTCCAACCCACCTATCAAAATAGGTGAACATGTAGTCAGATTTGATGGTGATTATTCCAGTAAACTTTGGTGTTTCCTGCAAAAATAATTTTTTAACAAAAATAAAATCATTGATAACACTGAAGAAATGGATTGGAACACAACAGTATCCCTCAACAGTCACAGTGAGCTAAATTCCAGGAAAACTGCTTGTAAAGTTAAAAAGCTTAAAAACAAGTAACTTTTATTTTCTGATTGCATTACTTTTATTTTCTGAAACAATAGATTTACCATTTAAGTTAAGGGTTTGTACAGGACGTTAAGTTTCAAAACATATGTCATTTGTATCTAAGTAGAAATGCTGAATCAAACCACCATGGCTATAGTAAACACAACTTTATTACAAAAAGTAGTGGAAATATGTAAGCACTTTTGCAATCACACTGACCGCTTCATCAGACTTGTGATCATGAAAGTGCTTACTTATTTCCAGTACTTTTTATAATAAAGTTGTGTTTACTACAGCCATGGTGGTTTGGCTCAGCTTTTCTACTTGGATATTTCGTTCTATAGCTGTGAGCCGTATCCTTTGTCTGGGGCTTCGGTTTTGTTTTTATCTGCATATGTCATTTGTGATAGAACTTAAAAAGCTCAAGATCAAAAGAATGTTTCTGTTGTGTGAAAATGCTTGATTCTTACTTGCTTTACTTCTTGCACACTTCTCAAGCTGTTTAGATGAAAATATAGGTACCGGAAGAGTTCAAAGTTTATCTCTGATGTCTGTGAAAGCAGGAAGTGCCTTAATTGAGACCATGATGGCAAGCAGGAAAGATATGAACTTCTTTTCAAGTAGAAGCTTGATTCTTACTTGCTTTACTTCTTGCGCACTTCTCAATCTGTTTAGATGAAAATATAGGTACTCGAAGAGTTCAAAGTTTATCACTGTTGTCTGTGAAAGCAGGACGTGCCTTAACTGAGACCATGATGGCAAGCAGGAAAGATATGAACTTCTTTTCAAGTATATATGTGAGAAATCTACTCAAAATAAAATGATTTTTTTAATTTATTTAGAAGTGCAGAATTGGTAAAACAAAAGCTTTAGTAATGTTTTATATTGAGCTGTTCCTTACATTTTGCTGAATGCTAATAGCTTATATGGGTCTATATTATATTCATGAAAGCCGACAATGTCGAATCTGACATTGTCGACACGAGAATATCGAACGCTCAGAATCTCAAGCGTGTACACAGAAATCTCCATAAGGGGAGATTTCCGTTTATTCCAATGTAGTGTGGTCTCAGAGTTGGAATATTTAAGTAGCAGGGGATGCGGGGCGTGCAAGGGGGCTTGCCCCTCCTGCTTAAACCCGTTAGGGTACTTTTTTCTTTTCTTTTTTTTTTTTGTCTTTTTATAAGGTCGATGGTTGAAGACATCGACCATATGTTTATCGATGTTTTCAAACATCGATCTTATAATATAGACCCACTTATACTGTAGTGTTATTAACTTTAACTGTATATATTAATAGGAAGGAGTAAAGTTAGATGTTTGCACTGATTGGAATAGTTTAGAAGAATTAAGAAGAATGAGAAATTTACAGAGGAAATTAGCAGCTGCTGTGTGTTATGAGTTGTCATTTTCATATGCTGTAATTAAATACTAATGTCAGGATGTGAAGTTCGGACCAGAACAACAGTTCATAATTGCTAAAAACACTCATTCAAATAAGACAAACAGGAATCCTTTTATATATTGTTAAGACTGCTTATAATACTTGAAGTATTAAAAAGAGTAAGCATCTTATGAGTAATATGCAAATGCACAAGGAGTGAAACTTCTTCTATGTGATATTAATAAAAGAGTAGTATCAGTAAGTTAAGAAATAAATCCACATACTGCAATCTCTAATAAAGATTTGATGACTAAATAGCTCTTTGATGGGAGATTTTAGAAATGCAAATTATATAAAATAAGGTAGAATATCACTGGAAAAATAAAATGGAAAACATATTTAAATAGCAAATTGCTTATGAGAAAGGTATGTGGGTCAGGAGGGTGGCTTAATTGTTAAGGTGTTTGCCTTGCAAGCACAAGGTGCAGGGTTTGAGTCTTACAAGGGATAACTGGCTAGGCTTAAAATGGCTCGCAAGGGCAGTTAGCTTAGTACTAACCTATGAACCTATGTATTACACATACCTGCATATGGCAGAAATGTGAATGTATAAGATGTCATATAATTTACACAGAAAAATCACATAAAATATTTGAAAAGATCTGAAAGCTGACATTTGAAACATGTTACGAAGTCACACCAAAAACAATTTATCCGATAAAGCTTTCGGGTCTACACCCTTCATCAGCATACTGATGAAGGGTGTAGACCCGAAAGCTTTATCGAATAAATTGTTTTTGGTGTGACTTCGTATATGGTTTGAAAATTGGTACTACCACCACTGTTTTTCAAGATTTGAAACATGTTCACATGAACTTTGACTTTTTTTTTTGCATATTGTATGTTATTGGATTCACTAAGACTAACTGAAATAACCTATTTCATAAGTCAGAGCTAAAATTTGAGTGTTGTATTGCTGAATCAGTACATCCATTTTGATATAAAGTAGATTTTTCAAGATGTTTGAACCTGGGAAGGGAGAATATGGTTTGAATTAAGTACATTGTAAATTTTGGATACAATATAGGTTGCCAATGTTTTTTGATTCTGTTGAAATAGCAAGATATTCCCTTTGACCGAAGTAATGTACATGTTTTTTATGAATTAATTTAATAAGCTAAAGGATTTTTAAATATTTTGATATTTGCAATATTAAGAATGTTATACAACTTTTAGACATATATACTCGTACTTTTAAAATGAAATCAGAGCTTTTGTTAGATTTATAAAATATGTATATATCTTTTAGCATAATAAATTTATATATGCATTGATTTTCCTATTCTATAACAGTTTGGTAAGATAAGATTATCTGTCACCTGTAATGTTACTGATATCTTTATCTCTTCATGCCACACTCTGTTGTACTTGTTTATTTAGAGATTTAGCTATAATAATATTAGATAAGCAAATGCTTTAGGAATATTTAATAGATAATTTTATATATATATATATATATATATATATATATATATATATATGTATATATATATATATATATATAGAGAGAGAGAGAGAGAGAGACACTATTTGTCAGATTACAGACACTATTTGTCAGATTATTTACTATTAGAGATAAATAGAAGTGGGTTATTAAACTTTCATGTAGTAATGGGGTAGCAGTTTTAAATGGGAAAACATATAACTTAGTAGTCTCTTGCTATTTTAACTTATATATAATATATTAATTATTTGGAAGTCACTTTAACTTTTGATTAGGTTTTGATGAAATTTAGTTATTGGTACTTAGAAAGATAGCATAGTAGTTTGTCTATTTGATAGGCAAACTAGGAACATCAGTATCCATGGTAGGTTTGTGTTTTATTAGTAATATACATATATAGTTACAATTGTAGACTTGTTTTTGTTTTTGACATTTATGAATTTTAGTAGTTTAATTTGTAGAAAGAAAGAACTAAAAAATGTCTTCCTTAACTAGGATTAAGTTTAATCTAATCAGTAGTATTTTGTGGGGGTGGGTACTTGCTGTTCTAAAATGCACTTTTACAGCCCTGTTTGGGAAATTACTGTGACTGAGCTCATCAACAAAGTTTTACAACCACTAGTTTCTCTGTTTTTTTTTTTCTATTTAGACTTTTATAAACAACTGCATTAATATAGAGGCAAATGCATCAGATTATCTATTAATAAAATAAATATTTTCAAATACAAAGTATAGATAGTTTTAAACCATTATATTTATTTATTTATTTATTTACAGTTGTTGACTGGGCTAGTCTAACTGGATATATGTCCATTTTCAGTAGAGGCCCAGGGAGAAAAGCTCTAACCTGTAGCAGAGACAAGTTTACAACATACAGTAAAAAATTACATATATTTAAAAACACATTGTTTAATTTGAGGATGAGATACTTATAAAAAAAAAAAAAGAATTCCAAACAATATAACATTGTGTTTTTTTTTTTTTTTTTATAAAGCAGTGGAGAAGAGAAGAGTTGAGAGAGTAGAAAAGAGGTTTAGAGGTCAGAGAGGGTGATATAAGGGAGAGAGCAGTGAGTTATCAGATGATGGTTAAAGTTAATTCTTATCAGGTGGGAGTAGATGCAAGAAAAGAAAGAACAATAGGAACCTGGTTCTGGTGTAATTCTTGTATATTGGGTCTAATCAATCAGGGTTGGAGCAGGGACAAAGCCAACGATTCTTTAGATATTCTTTAAGATGCGTTTTATATAGTTGAGTGGAAGCAAGAGAGGAAAGTTCACTAGGGAGTTGGTTCCAGCTTTTTCCCACTGTGTTGGTGAAGAGTGAGTCCCCTGCTTTGTTGTTAGATTTGACAGAAGAAACTAGAAATTTGTTAGCTGAGTGAAGTGTAGGGAGATTTTTGTAGAGGTGATTAGATTAGTAAGGATTGGGGTATTATTAGGGTGATAGAGTATTTTTTGGCTGATAAGTTGCTGATAGAGTAATTTGTTATCCAGTTGTAGCCATCCCAGTTGTTTGAGGTTGTGACAATGGTGTGTTCTATAGGGGGAACTGGTAACAAATCTAGCTATATTATTATAACAGGTGGAAAGTTTAGTAATGTTATTTATAGACAGATTAGTATAAATTGCAGAAGCATAGAAAAGGGTAGAGGATAGGTGGGTCTGAGCAATAGTAATTCTCGCTGGGGGGGTAAGGAAGGGTTTGAGTATGTAGAGGGAGCCTAGTTTTTTGTTGACAGTTTTTCTGTTGAGTTAATATGGTCATCAAAGCTAAGGGTGTTGTCAATTGTAACACCCAGTAAACGGGTTGTGGTGTCAGGGAGTATATTTGTGCCATTGTTAGAGGTTATTATGAAATTTGGTAGAGGTGACTTATATTAATGCAAATGGACTAAATAATGGCACCAAAAGGAGACCATTCATGAGATATCTAAAACTAAATAGAGAGGCATTATATTCTTTCAAGAGACTCACCTGATAGGTAAAAATATGCAACATTTAAATAACATTGGTTACGAAATGCTATGATCTGCTTCTTTTAACAAAAAGAGGAGAGGAACTGCTATACTTTGGAGAAAATCTACTGTAATGCTTAGGGTCATGGAATCCATTAATGGTCCCAAAGGAATGTATCAGTTTGCAATAATTAAATATAATGGTAAACTCTGTACACTAGTTAATTTTAGTGGATCCCTGGCATAGGTGCAAGAGTGGCTAAAGATCACTTAAACTTATTACTTAAACTTATTACAAAGTCATTGGAAGGGCAGTTTAATTTCATCAGGGGACTTCAACTGCACATCTAGTACAGAACATACGAATGAACAGAAGAAAGCTAAAATTCTAGCATCAGCTAAAGCATTAAACAGATGGATTACTAGTAATAATTTAGTTGATTTAATAGTAAAAACAGAAGTTAAGTCATTGTTCTTCACTCATTATTCTTATGCACATAGGCTACAAACTAGAATTGATATAATTTGCTTCCACAGATTTACTTAATAAAGTGAATTATTTCAAAACTATTCTTTGCCCTTTATCTCATCATAATGCACTAAGTATTAATATATTAATGGATACAAGGAAATTTCAGGTTATTTAAATAATCCCAGTATATATAATGAAATTAAAATAATTTGTGTTACCTTAAAGAACAAATCAAGCATTTTTTATCTTTGAATGATGAGGATTAGGGTAGTAAAGTCATATTATGGGATTCCTTAACGATGCATATTAAAGATAGAATGGGAAAATGTGTTAATAATAAAATGAAAGCATGGGATAAAGACTTATTAGAAATGCAAAATGAGGTTTGAACAACAAAAAAAGAAACTAGACAATAGTGAAGTCAGTAAAAAAATTAATGAAAAAATATCAAACAATTATAACGCATAAAGTGGAGATAGCTTCAGAAAAACTAAAATTGCACAGTTATGCGATGACTCCAAAAAAATCTTTACATATTAGCTAAATGAAGAAGGATGTTAAGCAAAAAGGCACAAATCAATAATATCCAAAATCCTCACAGTAGTAAGCTTACTTCAGACAGAGAGGAAATTCTTAATATTATTAAAAATTCCATGAAGATCTTAATAAAGATAAAAATAATAATTCTGATGATTACAAAATTGATAAGTATTTAAAGAAAAAATGTTACTTATAAAATGAATGACAAAGAAATATTTCTGTTGAATAAACCTATTACCCTAATAGAAGTTAAAGAAGCTTTAAAAAAGGGAAAATTGTAAAGCTCAAGGGTTAGATGGTTTAAGTATGGAATTATATAGTCTTCTTCCATTAAATGTTTTAGAATTATTGAGTGAACATTTTCAGGATAATTCAGAGTGACAAAATAATTCATCTCTTATGGAAATTTTCTGTAATCTCACCTATACTTAAAGAAAGGATAACAAGTTAGTTTCCTTGTATATACGTATTTCATTATTAAATGTAGACTATCAAATATCTACTACCATCTTTTCTGCAACATTAAGAGATATAGCAGATAAATTAATTAATAAAGATCAAACAAGATTTATAGTCAACAGATTAAAATATTATAATATAAAATTATAGTAATTATCTTAGATTTAGAAATAGGAATTAACAAAATTTGACCCTAATTAGATTAGATCTCAAGAAAGCTTTTGATTCTGTAGGTTGGAACTACTTGTTTAAAACTTTAGAAGCATTTGCATCTCCAGAACAATTTATTAGACTATTAAAAAATTGGATAGTACATTACTCAAGGATTCAATTTAAACAAAGGCACAAAGCAAGGCTATTCCCTGTCTCCTTTACTGTTGCTTTAATTATCAAACCCTTAGCTAATAGTATACAAATTACTGATAAAATTGATGGATTCTCAATTACTAAGGCTTTTCAATCTAAATATGATTATATTTTATATAGATAGTGTAGGAGATTTAAATTATCCAATGAAAGAAATAGAAGTATCACTGCAAAAATTTAATAATAGTAACACTGAAACTTTACTGTTAAAAATTAATTACTAGATAACAAGTTTAAAGATAAAGATAAATATAATTGGGAAGAAAAATAACTAAATATTTAGGAATTAAAAAAACTATCAAGATGTGAGTAAAATTATGAATAAAATTTTGAAAAATAATTGAAGAAGTGTCACTTCCTTCAAAGAAATGGAATTATTTTTTTTTCATTTGGAGGATGTGTTAGTACTTATTAAATGATTATATTACCCAAAATTGTGTGTGTGTGTGTGTGTGTGTGTGTGTGTGTGTGTGTGTGTGTGTGTGTGTGTGTGTGTGTGTTACATTCAATAGCTTTAATACCAGAAAAAAATTAAAGAAAATGAAAAAAAGGTTAACTTCATTCTTAAGGTACCCTAAAAAGTCAAGAATTGCTTATATAATTCATATAAGACTATGGGAGTATTGTGGCAGACATAAAGTCTTATTCCACTGCTGCAAATTTTAACTGTATTATAGTCTGGATAAACTCAACTTATACTCATCAATGGAAAACCATTCAGGAGCAGATTAGACTAAATTATTATAAGTATATAGAATATGATAAACTAGAAATGTGTAACAATCCTTTCATCTGGTTAATAAAATTTACCTTAGAAAGAATTTCATTGCAATCTTTAGACTCTGCACATATGAAATCAATTCTTAAAAGAGTAAAGAAATACATTTTTAAAATTCCATTAATTTTAAGATGGAAATTTTTGTGCTTTCCCATAGCCCATACCTATAGATTCATGGAAACTCAGAATAATGCTAAAATGAATTTACTAAAAAGGAATGGATTAGTATTATGGTCCCATTGCTTTGAAAAAGTAAAAACTAGGTTGCCAGAATATTTAATGAAATATTGTCTGAAATGATTTGAAGCCTGCATAATCTGAAGCACTGCTGATGATTTCCTGCTGGGTGAGAAAACCCATATTTTTGTCTGTGACCTTTTAGAGCTGCTTTCTGATACCTGCTCCATTTTCTTTTCTGTTTTAAGAAATCTGCTTGGCCTGGTGCTTTTGTTGTACATGAGAGGAGGGCAAAAATCATCTAGGCTGCTCATTTCACATGATTTTTTTCCTACTGGTTAAATTGTCTCTTGAGTGATACTTAAATACTCAGTCAAATTCTGGGCCTCTGTCTTTGTCTGAAAAGATTTGTCACCTGCATAAACTATTCCCTGCTGCATTTTCTACCCACCCTCCTGTTTGTTGATTTGCTTTTTAAACCTGGTGACTTTAAGCTGCCCAACCCTACTGTAAATTGAGCTTAATAAGCTCCACACTTTCTACACAGCTGTTGATATGTTTGATATGTTGCATTATTTATTTGCCTTTCCTTTATACACTGCTGATGATATCCTGAATTATTTATTTGCTTTTCCTAGTGTTTATATTGAAAAAGTAAATTTTGCCTCCTATTCTCTGTTCTACGTGATCTAGCTAGCTGTTGGATAAAGTAGTATATTTTTACACTCAAGCAAACAATTGTTTTTATACAAAAGAGGTCAGTGGATTTTCCATCTAGTACACTGAGAGATAGCCTGGTCTGTTGAGATTGAGGAAACACTTGTGATTTCTGAATGTAGCTTTATTGGCTGGATGGCTTATCTTGTTTTTTAGTGTCTTTATAAATTCTGTACAAATGCGTGGCTCTTGGATTGTTTATTCAAAGCAAATTGCTTTTATTGAATAATCACACTAAGCTGTTTAAAGTACACTGCTGTATGTATATCTTTAAGTTAGTTTGTGGTAACATTTCATACTGTTTAAGTTTGTTTGTGGTAGCACTTGAATCTGGACACTCCTTTACTGTGCTTTTGCATTGGGAGAACTGGCATTGTTCATCTGGTGGCAGTAGGTGTTTACCTGGTCTATCTGAGCTGGGAAACACAGAAAAGGGCTCTAAGTATTTTTTTCACTTCTCTGCACTCGATTTGCACTGTTCTGATACTTAAGTAGCATATACTAGATTCAGACTAGCTGAATCTAGTCTGTTATTAATACCCTTGAGCAGTAAACCAGCCATCTTACATTAAGAAGGGCTCCCCTGCACCCCTGTGGCAGAAGAGTGTGGATCCAGCCTTCTCTGAGCTGGGGATTGCTGGAGGAAGGTTCACTGTGTGCTTTCCTATTGGTAAATTAGCTTAAAGGTGTTTTAATTTTGCCTATATTTAAGCCTTGCATTTTCACTTTGCATAGCACCATACAATGTGAGTTAGGGTTGCTCTATATAGATGCAAACACCTTGAAACTCAATTTTTCAATTGACAGTGGAACTCCCCAACCTTTCCTATTGCACTACGGATGCACTAAGCAGCATCGCCACACTTATCTATAGCCTTCAACAGAACAAGCACCTTTGTTAGTCCAAGCATAAAAACTGGTCAAACTAGCCCAGTCCCTTCCCTAATAGTACAGACAGTAAAAACCTGCAATAATGGATGGGTAGTTTCCCATCATTTCAGCAGCCAGCATACCTCTCAACTGTACAGATTTTTGCAAAATGTCCAGAATTTGGCCTCATTCTTTTGGTCTGTTTTTCATAAAATTGTGGTTTTCTGCAAATTAGTGGTACATCATTAAATACTGAAATTAGAAAATAATGACAGATATTTGAGTTTTAGACATCATATCTTCAAAAAAATGATGTTTATGCAAAACCTGTTATTCTATCAACTTTCAAGGTGTGTAAAAGCAATATTTAAAAATTGTCCCTATTTTTGGGCCTTTTTCCCACTTTTATTTATGGCTTTTTCCACATTTCTTGCTCTAAGAGGTTGAGAGGTATGCCAGCCAGCCTGACTGACATGAGCATCCTGAAGCAATGTAGTAATTGCCTCATGTATACTGACAATCACTTACTCCTAATACAAACAAATACCCTATGTGAGAGATGTTAATTATACTATGAAATTGAAATAAATTCTCTCACATAACAACAAACATCAAACAGGTTGCCAGCATACACACACTTCACTTCTCACAAAAAATGAGGTAATGACACATAAATCCACATATGTGGAGGTGTTCACTAGAAGCCTACCAAAAGATCAAAGACCTCCCAAATGTAAACCACTTGCACACACTGCTATGCAAATAGAAACCAGTACACATAATAACGCATACACCAGTGTCTCAGCAAATAAGCCCATAAGGCAAAACATCTCAAACTTAATGTCTTGGTCATAGGTGAATCCATTGTGACACATCCAGATGTCTCCCTCACCTGGCTGGACAAGGAGAAGGTCCTGGTCAGCTGCCTGTCAGGTGCCAGGATCCATCAAATTACACATGCACTGAAGTCCCTCAACTACAAGTACCATTATGACTCTGTCATAGTCCATGCTGGGGGAATGACTTGAGACGTACCTCTCTGGACTATATGAAGAGAGACATGACTGAACTCTCAGATTATGTGTCCCTGGCAGGTATGACTCTAGCCCTAAGCAGCATTCTACCTTCATCCAGGATGATTCCACAATATAAAAAAAAATGATTGACTTCGACAATTGGCTTAGCTTATGGTGTCAGTCTGGGGAGATCCATTATTTGTCAGCCTGGGAAGACATGGTAGAGATGCCATACTGCTTTGCCAGAGATGGTCTGCACCTGTTTCCTCTAAGCTTTTGGATACTGACAAAGGCACTTGCCTCCCCATAGTGCCTTTTTAGGCAATAGAAAAACAACATTTCTGAGGTAACAAAATCCACTTGAGACAAAAATCAATATTCTGCTGCTTAATGTTAGGAGTCTAAACATGAAACTACACTCCCTGGAAGCACTCGTCACCTTGGAAAATGCTGACATCTGAGCAGTCACTGAGACAGCACCCCAGCCGTGCAAGGCTACAATGCCTTCCACATATTCAGGCCTGAAAATGAGCATGAAAGAACCAAAGGTGGAGGTGTATCCATCTTCAGCAAAACCAAGTATACCTCAACACTGGTCAAACAGTACGACTCCCTTGAACTACTCCATATCCAACTAACTATAGGAAAAGTACCCTACCACATCATTGCTAGCTGTAGGTCCCCCAACATGAACCAAGAAAAGCACGCCGCCTACCTGGACTTAATGGAGTCACTCACCATACAGTCCAACACCTAGTCATGGGAGATTTCAATTTTCCTTCCATTGAGTAGGTGACACACATGAATGTGAACATGCTTGCCCAGAGGTTCCTGGACTTTGACAGTACAAATGCTGTGCAACAGATAGTCTGCACCTCTACAAGTGGCTCAAATGTGTTAGACATAGTACTCACCAACATGAGGGGGGTCACTGCACTCCTCCTGTTTGATGCCCTCCCTGGTAAGGCTGTACCATAAATCAGTCTCATTCGAATTAACTATTGAACCTGTCACCAATACAGGAGCAAAAAACTAAAAAACTTTTCCAAAGCAAACTACAGTCTACTAAACAATGTTATAAAAAGTTTTATACCCCCCGCCCCCCACACAATCACAGACAACGACTGTTATGCAAAGGTGCACACAAATGCCCTGTATAAATACTTAAGCAACTGTATAGACTTGGCTGTGCCTGACCAGATTAAAACCAGATCCTCCCAAAAAAAACAAGCTACCCTAGTGGACCTCAAGTATAAACAGATTATTTAACAAAAGGAAGAAACTGATGTCTAAGAACAAGAGGGTACTGACTCAGCAGTGGAAGAATTCCTCTGGAGCTTGAAAAAGCAAATCAGAACTCTTGTAAAGTCCTCTAAAGCTAATTACAAAGGTAAAAATAGTGGATTCTTTATCTACATCTGAAATCTAAAAGGGAATGCTCAGCTATGTGCCGATCTGGTAGTAGATGGTACCGCTCATACTATACTGGAGAAAATTGCCAACCAGCTAGCTGACATATTTGGCACAAACTTCAAACCCCTGTCCCCAACAGCCACACCTCAGAACATGCCTGACAGCAATCCTCTGCCTAGTATCACTAGAGATCAGGTCATATCTGAGAACTCCAAGGCCAAAAACATGGCCTCAATGGGACCAGATAGCATCCCTTCTTGCCTATTAAGCAATCCAAAACAGGATCTAAAGTACCCACTTGGTGTTTTCTGTAACCACAGCCTGAGAATCAGCTTTGTTCCAGCAGAGTAGAGAACAGCAATAGTGATTCCCTTGCATAAAGGGGGAGGGCAATCAACTGACCCTGGGAACTATAGACCCATAAGCCTAACCAGCCTAATCTGCAAGGCCATGGAAAGAATCATCATGGACCTTATTAACAAGGATGTAGGTGACCTTCAAACTCAAGACCCAACCCAGTTTTGCTTTGTTAAGAGTAGATCATGCTTATTAAACCTAGTAGACTTCTGCAAGAAAGACACCAAAGCCCTAGATGAAGGTAAGGCAGTACATACTGCTTATCTTGACCTAGCAAAGGCTTTTGACGCAATCCCCCACTCAGGTATAACTGAGAAACTCTTCAGCTGGGTTTTAACCCTTACATCACTAGATGGTAGCCAATTGTCTCACCGACAAAACAGAGACTGTCAAAGTTGGTGATTCCACCTCTACCAGTAGACCCATTACTAGTGACTTACCACAAGGATCTGAGCTGACCCCTTTATTGTTTGGAATCTATTTCTCAGAAATCCAGGGTAAAGTGTATGGCCTTTGGCTTACCAAGTTCTCTGATGATTGCAAACTGGGTGCAATCATTGAGTCCCCCAATTATGTTAACATATTAAAGGAGGGCTAACACAGACAAATGACTAGTGCCAAAACTATGGTCTAAAACTTAATGCAAAAAAGTGCATTATTATCCCCTTTGGCAAAGTGGAATTCCCTGATAATTACAATATTGACAGCTCCCCCCTAAGTTCAAACCCAGTGGTGCAAGACCTGGGAACACAGAAGGCAATATGAACGTCAACCACTAAGTTTCCACAGTGGTAAGGAAAGCCTTCTATGTTGTGCATCTCATAAGTAAGAGCATTGCAAACAAGTCTAAGGATGTTATAACTCCACTGTACGCACTCCTCGTCAGACCATTAACAGAGTACAATGCTCCCTTCTGCATTTACCTTACCAGACACCTGCAGCAGCTGGAGAGACCACAGATGTTTCTCAACCAAGAAAACACAGGGCCTCCAAACCATGACTTATGTGGATTAACTGAAATCCCTGTCACTGTACTCTGTATCATATAGGCTGCTCAGAGGCGACTTTTGCCTGGCCTACAGGGCAATTTATGACCCTGCCCTGATGGATATGTTCCACATCTGCAAGTCAAATGGCACAAGAGATGCCCACTCTAGGGATCTTAACCTAGCATGTGACATTAACAGAACATGCTGAAGAGACAGATATATCTCTCAGAGATTTCCACTACTCTGGAATACATTTCCAATTCACATGAAGCAGAGCTTCTCACTGACCCTCTTCAAGCACAACCTGGACAAAGTCAAGTCAAGTCAAAGAAAACTTTATTGTCATTCCGAACTACACAGCAGTGTAGCTGAACGAAATTACAATGCTTCATTCTCAGTGCAGGAAACAGTTGCACATATAGATAGAGAACAATTAATAAAATATCACAGTAGAAATTTAATAAGTAGCAATTTGTAAGTAAAGTAGGACAGCAGTGACCCACACCCCTCCCAGAATAGGAGACAAGGAAGACAAGGAACACTATGAAGGTAATATTGTCAAAGTAAAATTGAAACAATAGCAGCATATCTATGACTGGACTGAATTATTACAGTTTGTATATTGCACTTTACAGTCCTTCAGTGTGTAGGTGAGCTACCTCAGTATTGCACTTAGTTATTGCACATCCATAAAATAAGCCCCTTTATAGGCTAGTTATATAACAGACATCATGGTTCATTTTTCCAAAGAGTTTAAAAGTCTAACAGAGAGCAGAAAGAAACTGTTTTTTAGTCTGGTGGTCTTACAATGCAGGCTTCTGTATTTCCTGCCAGAGGCTAGGCGAATATACAGACCATTGGCAGGATGTGATGGATCACTGGAAATCTATTTGGCCCTGTCTATGTACCGGCATTTGTGTGAGGTGGCACCCCTGTCTCTCATGGACAGTGGTAGTTGATGTTTATCATAGATGCACTCTGTGGATTACATCCATCTAACCGAAGAAAGTTCAGGGAAGTCAAGATTAACATGGCTAGGCTTGTAAGGCTCTAGAGCTGCTAGCCTAGTAACCTCCTATGAACCTCTAAGCTGGATGAATATGTTAATTAGTTAATATTATCCATCAGTAAGAATTAAATGTGTATATGAATGCTATCATCAAAGGTAGATTGATCTACAAAGGAAGATTGTCCAAGTTATTTAAGTTAATTATAAATAATAACTTTGAAGCATAGTTCTGGAAATTTTTTAGATAGTAGTGGCTTGAGTGACACAACTGATAGTAAGAATAAAACTTTATTACTTTAGTCAATTAGTCAAACTGGAAAGTTTTTACATGGAAATATATATATATATATATATATATATATATATATATATATATATATATATATATATATATATATATATAATGTTTGTTACCCGTATAAAATCTCTAAGTTTAGTTAAAAAACTTCTTCAGTTTGCTGGAGCTGTAGTAAAGATGTAAAAGCTGATTGGGCACATATGCTTATGGACTGTGAACAATTAAATGCATATTGGGAAGAGATAAGTATGGTTTTAAGGAGTCATGGTATGATAATTGTTCTTTAACTAGATTAATAATACTAATGGATGCGATACTATCTTCAATTGTAAAGGCCAGATAAAAAATGTTTTGGAGTCTTCTGGCAATAGATAGAAAAGGTATTACAAGAAAATTGGAAATTGAACTAAGTTCCTACGTTCAAAGGCTTGTTAAATTTAACAGCAATGCTATGTAAAACTGATAAAGAAGTGATTAGAATAAGATCTAAAAATTATACTAAGACGTGTAGTTGTTGGGATAGCCTTGAAATGTTGCTATTGAAATACCAAGATTCTTAATGTGTTAATTGTATAAAATTATTCTGATGATTTCATATATTCCTAACATTGTATAACAGTATGTGACACTGATTATTTTCTTTTCTGTGTATATACTATATATATATATATATATATATATATATATGTTAAAGCAATAAAAAAATCTTTAAAAAAAAGAAAGAAAAGAAAAGAAAAAGCCTTTATTCTTACTCTGTTGCCAAAACTTGGATTAACCTTGTATTTATATCAGGTCAAACTCTAACCTCCTGGCCTTCAAACACACAATAAAATAATTTGTAAGTAAAGCATGGATCTGCTTCTATTCTAAACCTGGTTAAAAGCATTAGCACCTTACTCGTCCTAAGCATCAGCACAGTAATCCTCCTAACACAGATCTGTAGTTTAATCACCTCATTACTAATATCAACCTGTACCACTATATTCCACACCATTTTTCTCTCTTGCTTTTCTATTCTGCTTTCCATCCAGATTATTTTTCTCTGTTTTCTCTTATTCCTAACGTCCACACTAATTGTTCTTCTTTCTCTTCTACTACATTTCCCTCAATAACCGTCTCACATTTCAATTGCTATTCACCTGACTTCCTATATGAAATATTTGTCCACATGCCTATGTCTTTATCATTTGTCTCACCCTGCTTGATAATATTTTATATATGTAATAATACTTGTTCATATTTTGTATCTGCAGTAATGCTTTATTCAAAACTGTTAATACATATTGTAAAATGTACTACTGTATATTTCACTATGACACTTGATGTGCTTGGAGTTTTCTCCCCTTGCCTCAACTGAAAGTGGACACTTCGGTCCCAGTCAGACTCAGTCTCCTAACAAACATATGTCAATAAATACATAAATAGTGTATGTGAAGAAAGTAATTATGGGTCTGCAGCCATGATGGAACTTAACTTGATTGTAAATAATTTGCTAAATGACATTATTCTAGTCATCTTAATGATTATGAGATTCCTCTGCTTCTCCATGACCTGATTAATTGCTGTTATGTCCACACATTGTCTCACTATTTTTGGACATTGGCCTTGGAAAATGTCACAACTGAGGAGACATATTGTTGGTCTTCACACTTTTTATCTATGCCTTCATGACTTCAAATTTTAACTTCATCCTCTAGCTTTTGTCTCAGATGAAAAGAAATCCTGTGATGGAAAGGCCTGTTTGAAAGTGAGACCTAATGATCTTCATCTTGTCAGTGTCTTGTGCTGCACTGTAGTCATAGCAATACTAGACTTGCTTTTCCTTTGTTTCTATAGTTTGAGTATTGATTTACAAGTATTAGAGCTAAAACCTTTATTGCTGGGTAACTCAGCGAATAATGTTTTTTTCATAACAATACCTTAAGTGCTCCCACAGTTTGACTTTTGTTTACTGGCAGGCACTGTACCAGACTGTGGAGGGGTAGCCAAAGCTGAGACATAGGATGAAGCTCTCAATGTATAAGTCATGCTTTGCATTCATTCTTATCTATGGTCTTGAACTTTGGATGATGACTGAAAGGATAAAGTAATGAGTGAAAGCAGCAGTAGGTTCCTCTATATAACATCAGGGTTGATTATGACAGAGTGAGAAGCCCAGCAGTTCTACAGACACCACTCTTCTTTGTTAGCATAAGAAATGGTAGCTGAGGTGATTTAGACTCCTTGAGAGGATGCCCCCCAGGTATACCAATCATAGTTCACTGAGAGAAGAACACAAAACAGACCCTGCCACAGTGCAGTGATTATATCTATCAGCTTGCAAGGGGAGGTCTGAGGATCCCACAAGATGAAACGGAGACTGTTGCTGGAAGCAGAGAGGTGTGATCAACCCAGGTCAGCATGCTAACACCATAACCCTCACTATGAAAGGTAGTATAGAAAACAGTAATGATAACTTTTTTAAGCTAAGTGTATATTTTGATGTGAAATATTTCCTATGAGAGGCTAGGATTTTTTGATGTACCTCCTTTTGGAATGTATCTGACAAGATATCTGCAGCAGCTGGAAAGGCCACAGACATACCTCACAAAGAGGATTACTGGCCTCAAACAGATGCCCTACACTGACCGTCTCAAAAAACTCCTGCTTTACTCTGTAGCATATCGCCTACTCCGAGGAAATCTCTGCCTAACATATAAAGCTACGTTAAACCCAGAGCTGTTGGACATGGTACACCTAAAGAAATCCCAGTCCCTCTGAGCTACACAATCTAGGGACCTAAACCTTGTCACCACAATAAACAGGACATGCTGGAGGGATAGATTCCTGTCCCAGAGGTTTCCTATACTCTGGAACAAGCTACTCATCTATGTCAAGAAAAGTTCCTCATTAGCACTCTTCAAGAAAAATCTTTGATGAGTGGATGGGAAATAGGAAATACACCCCGGGGATCACTTATGTGGCTCTGCCTGACAGGGGCACAGGAAATTAACTTTCTTGGGTGGCGTAAGCCAGGAAACCTTGTTGGCTAGGCTTACTTAGGCCCTTGGGCTGATAGCCTAGTACCTATCTATGAACCTATGAACCTATGATGTATGTGTGTGTGTGTGTGTGTGTGTGTGTGTGTGTGTGTGTGTGTGTGTGTGTGTGTGTGTGTGTGTGTGTGTGTCTGTCTGCGTGTGAACTTTTCATGTACTTTTTAGTAAGTAGCATAAGTATGGTGGGCTTAGAGAATTTTCAGTAGGACTGATGTGACACCCAAACCCCATGTGCAAAAATGGGAAAAAGGGATTGTGGGTGGATGGATGCTAAATCAAATATGCACATTAACTTGTGATAATTCACCAAGGTTATAGACTTCTAATAATGTAACAGGTATCTTTTTAGCACACCTTTATTATATATATATATATATATATATATATATATATATATATATATATACATGTACATATAAGGCTCTATGACAAAATATCAAACACAGAAATGTTGGAATGCCAAATTATCATATATCGTCCCACATGATCGAACCTCATACTATCAAAAATGTAAAGAAAATGTAAATATCTTTTAGGCAGGGAACAAAAACAATTTTATATATTCCAACTCTGTGCAGCAGGGAAAGGGAAAACTCTTAGACCCTGCTGTACCATACCATCCTACAACCAGGTACTACACACTGTGTTGAGGGCTGGCAATTCTGACACAAAAGTATAAAATCCAAAGATGTGTGCAAACTTCAAAAAGTTGAACAATCTGACAGACTATGTAAGAGTTCTATTAAAAACAGAAAGACAGAGCTGTGAGAGGCAAGATGTGCATGCAGAATACTTACAGGAAAGTCAAAAAGAGGCAGAGGCGAGTAGTAATATGTGAAAATCCATGCATGTACACAATGCATGAGTGCAAATGAAAGGTCTGAAGAAACTTTAAAGACAATGAGCACTATTTATGAATTTGAGTACTAATGGACTCTAGCACCTTAGTAAATACAAGGAATAGCATCAGGCCTACTAAGTCATTCATCTGCAAGGGCATGATGATTAATACTGATAATAAATAATACAGTGGTAAAGCAAGCAAAAATGAAACCTAATACTTTGCTAAATTAGTAAAATAAGCATAGAAAACTAAAGAATTACACAGTAAAGTTGTACATATACCATATGGGAAGTAAATAACACAGAGACATTCTGGATTGTCAATAACCTTCATGCATGAAATTTTTAATCAGTCCAGATGCTTTAGAAGGAATTTTTACCCATGATATACAGCTTCTTATAGCTATTTTTTTAGGAATTTAAAAGTATATCCCCATATTTTCACATCTCTTTTTTGGGTCCAATTAATTTGTTTATATATATGTTGTGCACATATACATACACACAGGCACACACACACACACACACACACACACACACACACACACACACACACACATATATATATATATATATATATATATATATATATATATATATATATATATATATGGATCTACCTCACACTGACGAAATTTCATAATGCCAACTCCCATATGGCTGACACAATATGATCAACATTTGAAATGTCAACAATGGAAGTAGACCATAAAAAAGAAAAAAAAACTTTCTTTACACTGCTAGCAGGGCGGCTACACCCTCTCTGCACCCCCTATGGGGGCCCCCCCCCACACCCCCCATAACGTTAATATACCAACTCAGAGATCGCACTACAGTGCAGGAATGTAAATCTTTCCGTTCTGCACTGTACTGAGATGCCAGTTCCACATTGTCAGCAATTCAAATGTCGATCATATGGTGTTGGCCATATGATTGTCGGCATTTTGAAATGTCGGCAATGTCAGGTAGACCCATATATATATATATATATATATATATATATATATATATATATATATATGTATATGGGTCTAGGGCACTGGATCGAATGTCCAATGCCCTGATATGCAGTAGGTTGATGTCTCAACGTAGAACACAGTGATATCAACACATTTTGTGCATGCTCTGGGGCTGATTTTTGTCTAATTCTGGTTTGATTTCTATTCCCACTTTATTCTGAAATGCTACTGCTAAACTAAACAAAGATGTTATCTTATACTTCCTCTCCTCATGTTTTAAAACTTTCACTATGTTTGGACCTGATGAAATTGGTTGATATGTACTGATGTACCTCCTACAGGGCAAAGAATATGTAATTTTTATATATCATTTAATAAGCCTGAAGCATTACCCTGGAGAGGACTAAAACAATGACAGGTATTTTTGCAAGGGGGAAGCCCTCTGCACCCCCCATTTGGGGGCTGTGCCCCCATACTAATCAGATATACTAACTCCAAGGTCGCATTCTTTGGCTATTTCTCCCCAGTTACCAGAAACACTGTTTAAAAGTGGCAGTGTGCATATTATTCTCTTTTTTCCTTCTAAAATGATTACAAATATTTAGATTTAATGTAAAACTTTTGTTTCAAATTGTATAGCACAAGCACTGGCAGACATTTGTTAAACAAAACAATATAGTCTCACAATGAAAACAGCAACATAATATTAGAAGCAACACAAGAAAGTGCAAATAGAGTATGCAACATGCAAATCTACCATACCATATTCTCTAAATTATATACAATAAATATCAATAAACTACTGAAAACAAATTAAATAAAGAAGAAATATGGTTAGTAAGAAAGGTTAATTCAAATATAAAAACAAATAATAATGAAAAGTTCAGTCAAAGAAAGGAAGTTTCTCAGAGACACACCTCTAGAGAGCTTGCAGAGGGCATTTGTTCATTCATTCACTTATTTATTCATTCATCAGCAACCCACTTAATCCATTTCAGGGTCACAGGGGAGCTGGTGCCTGTCTCAGCACTCAGTAGGTACAAGGCATGTAGACTTACACTGAAAATGTTGCTAACCTGTTGCTAACCCATCACAGGATGCACACACACACACACACACACACACACACACACACACACACACACACACACACACACACACACACACACACACACACACACACACACACACTCACACGTGATTGGGAGGATCACTAACTAAGCCGTGAGATGTTGGAAGAAACCAGAGCACATAGTGAAAACCCCACAGAGAGACAGGGAGGACATGCATACCAGCTCAGAACTGAACTGGAGAACCAAACACTGTGAGGCAGCAGTTCTAACTGCCGCTCTATCATGCTGCCCTGTGAAGGGCATGTTGATGTAAAACAATATTCAGAAACTAGTTTAGTGAGAAAACAACAATAAACAAGTTGTAAGCATAAATAAGCATAGCCAGATGTAGATTAACTAAACAGAATGCAAATTGTTAAAATATTTTTTCACCAAGTTGGAACAAATGCCTGGACTTAAATGCAAGAGTGGAGTGAGAACAAGATAAGTGAGATGAGAACTGAACTGGCAAGTGTGAAAATGGATATCATACCTCTCAGCTGTGCAGATTTTTGCTGAATTTCTATATTTTTACATAATATTTTTAGTCTGTCCCTCATAAAATTTATGTTTTTTCTGGCAAATCACTGAGAACTGAAGTCACTAAATAATGACATGCATTTAAGTTTAAGATGCCATATCCTCCAGAAAAAGCATGCTAATGCAAAGCATGTTGTTCTATGTACTTTCTAAGTTTGTAACAGCAATATTTTAAATCTGTCCCTGATTT